>NW_006921732.1:3788754-3793261 GCF_000298275.1 Orycteropus afer afer
ACATACACATACACATACATATACATATATATGAGCCCTGGTGGCACAATGGTTAAGCAGTCAGCTTCCAAGGCAGTTCAAACCAACCAACTGCTCCAGGGGAGAAAGATGTGGCAGTCTGTTTCTATAAAGATCACCCAAACACAAACCCACTGCCATTGAGTCCGTTTCAACTCATATCGACCCTATAGGACGGAGTAGAAGTGCTCCATAAAGGCTGTAAATCTTTATGGAAGCAGACTGCCTCATCTTTCTCCCACAGAGAGAGTGGTGGGTTTGAACTGCTGACCTTTTGCGTAGCAATCACTGCCTTAACTACTGCACCACCAGAGCTCCTTTTTGTAAAGATTACAGCCTTGGAAATCTATGGGGCAATTTACTCTGTCCTATAGGATAGCTGTGAGTAGGAATTGACTTGATGGCAGCAGGTTTGGTTTGGGTTATTTATTTATTTATTTTTATTTATTAATTTTTTTTTTCATTTTATTTTGATTTGGATGAAGATTTACAGAGTAAATTCACTTTTCATACAGCAGTTCACATATACTTTGTCTCATGTCATTGACCAAAATTTACAATACAACAGCTCCCCTCCCACTTCCTCCCCATAGTTACCTCTTCCCAGTGTCCATCCCTCCATACTCTTCTGCGCCCTGAGCTATCTCCCTGTGCATAAGCAGCCCTTCCTTCTCCCATGATTGTTCTCTCCAGGGTGTGTGTCTACTTGAGGTAAATGTTTAACTCACTTGCCTGTACTTTGTTTGGCTGGAAACCACAGGTGTGGGTTCAATTCCAGACCTGAAGGGCAGCTAGGGGCCATAGTCTCAGTGGTTTCACCAGGCTCTATTGGACCAGCAAACCTGGTCCCCACCTTCTTCTTCTTTTTTTTTTTTTGCCTCCAAATGATTTTGAGTTTTGTTCCAAATTGTTCTCCCTCTCTGTGCAGGATCTCCTACATCCCTTCCAAGTGGATGACAGTGGTAGCCAGGCACCATCTAGTTCTTCTGGTCTCATAGTTGTATAGGTTGCAGATCAGATGGTGTACCAGTCGCTAGGACTGATTGTTTCCATTCATTTGGTTTTCTTCTTTCTTCTTGACGAGGAGACACCCATTGTTGCATCTAGATGGCAGCTTGCTAGCATTTAAGATCCCAGTCGCTACTCGCCAAAGTAGGAGGTGGAACAATGTTTTGTATAGTATGTTATGCCAATTGAGTTTGATGTCCCCTGCGACTATGGTCCCAAGCCTGCAGGATCGACTACTCGGTCCCTCTGGGTAGCTGGCTGTGACCAAGCAATGACCATAACCTTGCCCCTTGTCAGCTCTACTATACACCTGGGAATTCTGATCACTCACATAAACTTATAGGACCATTGTCTGCCCACCCTATATATGATCTTGGATACACTCCCCATTTAGATATACCTAATTGTTTAGCCTGTCCACCTATCTATCCATCCATATATCCCTGTTTGCCTTCACTGATAACTCAGTACTGTATATGCAAAAGGGTTCATATTTGTTGTCTGTACTTCCCATGTACCTCTCTATGTCTTTCTCATCCTCAATGCTGCCACATTGGCCACTCACATTTGGTACAGTGTCCTTCTCTTCACCCAAATCAATATTTATCTCTATCTATCTAACAGCGTTCCCTCCCCTCCCCTCCCACCCCTGGTAACCAACAAAGAAAATTTCCTCCAATAGATAAACCTTTCCTTAAGTTTTACAATAACGGACTTATACAATATTTGTCCTTTTGTGACTGACTTATTTCACTCAGCATAATGTCCTCCAAGTTCATCCACGTTATGCGGTGTTTTGCAGATTCTACATTATTCTTTAGCGTTGCATAGTATTCCATTGTGTGTATGTACCATAGTTTGGTTATCCATTCCTCAGTTGATGGACATCTAGGTTGTTTCCATGTTTTGGCTATTGTAAATAGTGCTGCGATGAACATCGGCGTGCATATATCTATTCTTGTCATGGCTCTCACTTCTCTAGGGTATATACCTAGTAATGGGATGGCTGGGTCAAATGGTTTTTCTAATTCCAACTTTTGAAGGAATCGCCATACTGCTTTCCACAATGGTTGTACCATTTTACAGTCCCACCAGCAGTGTATGAGAGTCCCTATCTCTCCACAACCTCTCCAGCATTTGTTATTTTCTGTCTTGTTGAACTTTGCTACTAGTGCTGGAGCAAGATGGTATCTCATTGTTGTTTTGATTTGCATCTCTCTAATAGCTAATGATCGTGAGCATTTCTTCATATGTTTGTTGGCCGCTTGAAAATATCCTCCTTGGTGAAGTGTCTATTCATGTCTTCTGCCCATTTTTGAACTGGATTGTTTGTCTTTTTGTTATTGAGGTGTTGAAGTTTTCTATAAATTCTAGAGATAAGTCTGGTTTGGGTTTTTTAAATGTGTTTATGTTATATGTAAGTATATCTATCTCTATACTTAGATTTCTACCTAGATATCTATCTAGACACAGAGAGAGGATGATCATGGTAACTGTGTCTAATGCAAACATGGATAAATATGGGAATTTTTGGTACCATTTTTGCAACTTTTTTTTAAAATCAGAAATTATTTCAAAATGAAAGGTTAAAAAAAATTCCTAAAACTAGATATAACATTTGGGACTATTTTCTTCTAAATATCATATACACACATTTATATTTAAATATTTCATCAATATATTAAAAAGTTAATTAGAACTATACAATAGTCATTTTTACTTAACACAGTGCTTTATTTGACATTGAATCATGGGCAGTTTTCAGCGTAGTTTATAATTCTTTAGAAATATAATTAATGTGTGCGTAATATTTTTTGGTAATGTCATTTACTTAATTTATTTAGGGTTTTCCTAATAAATCTAGAGTAAAACATATAATAAACATTTTTTTTGCATATATCTTTGTCTACATATTTGATTTCTTTCTTATGCTCAATTCCTAGAAGGTGAATTGCTTTGCTCTTTTTTTTAAAAAATGACTCAAGTGACCTTCTGAGTTCCCAAATGTCCCCAATTTCCTTTGTAAGTCTGTGCTGCTTTACTGACATCTAGTCTGATCCGGGGTTCACCATTTGTTAGTAGACTATGAATTCTGAGTTTGACTTCTCCTCATGGTTAGTGAGTACTAAGGGATGTGGAAGGAGCTCTGGTAGCATAGTGCCTAAGGCACTTGACTGCTAAACAGAAGGCTGGCTGTTCAAACCCACCAGCCACTCCTCAGAAAGAAGGTTGGGCAATCTAGTAGTGATACTGCCTTGGAAACCCAAGGAGAGGTCACTATGAGTCAGTCTGACTCAACGGCACATAACAATAGCAATAAAGAGGGATATGGAGGAGCGGAGCAGGGCAGGAACAGGCTGGGCTCAGTTCTGGGTCAGGGCAATTACCTGATGAAGAAAGTCTTAGCTTTTTGGTAGGCTCTGAAATTTAGTGGGAAAGTCCCAAAAAAGTCACTGTGGGAGAGGGATGCAGGCTAGACAGCCTGGTGAGGTACAGTTCAGCTTAACATTCCTAGAAACTGATTCTGGGGACTGAGAGGTGAATTAAACATAACCTGATGCACAGGGCTCACAATCTGGTGGGAGATAAACACAAGCAAACAGATATTGACACTGCAGTGCAAGTAGTTACAAACAGAAGGACAAGGTTAGTGGAAGCATAGAAGAGATTTTATGCCTTTCTTTAAATACACTTCTATATATAAACTCTCTTATACAAATACAATATTCACACATTCTCCCTTCCTTGCTTCCCTTCATTCAAAAACAAAAAAATAAAATAAAATAAAATTTATCAGGCTTGGTGACCAACTGGGGAAAGAGACATAATAGCAAAGATGATTATCAGATTTTCTGGCTTGGGCACCTGGGTAGATGATGGTACTCAGCCAGGAAATGTATATCTTTTTTGCCTGAGTTTTAAAGAACAAATTTTAAGGTGCAGAGAATATTTTGCTCAGAGTGACAGACTTTATATTTCCTTGAAGACACCATTCTTTGAATACTGGCTTTGCAAAGGATATATACGGTTTAAAAATTAAAGTGGACAGGCCTACCAGGTTGGGAACAGGAAGATATTATAGTAATGGAAAGCAATGCAGATTTGAGAATGGGGTAACTAAATCAATTGGCAGCAGGTCAAGGTAGATTAAAATGGAAAAAAGATTTATAGCAGGAGAGAGGAAAACAGATGAGAGACGTTTCAGAGGCAGAGAGCAAATTGGGTAGCAAGAATCAAGATGACTGAATGAAACTGTAGATGAAAGAATTTAAAGTGGATTACTATAATCAGAGGAGCTCAGGTAGCTTAGTGCCTAAGGCACTTGACTGCTAACCAGAAGGCTGGTGGTTCAAACCCACCAGCCACTCCTCGGAAGGAAGATAGGGCAATCTACTTCCGTAGTGATACTGCCTTGGAAACCGAAGGAGGGGTCGTTATGAGTCTGGTCCGACTCAACGGCACATAACAAAAACAACAACTA
>NW_006921732.1:3796531-3828467 GCF_000298275.1 Orycteropus afer afer
CAGCAGCCACTCCTGGGAAGGAAGACTGGACAATCTACTTCTGTAGAGATACCACCTCAGAAACCCAAGAAGGGTTTACTTTGAGTCAAAGTGACTTGATGGCAGTGAGTTTCTTTCTTTCTTTTTTTTAAAATAATCAGAGAAGCCATAGTGGTGCACTGGTTAAAGTGCTTGGCTGCTAACTGAGGGGTCAGTGGTTCAAACTCAACAGCCATTCTGTGGGAGAGAGATGTGGCAGTCTGCTCCATAAAGATTTACAGCCTTGGAAACCCTAGGATGCAGTTCTACTCTGTCCTACAGAGTCATTATGAGTTGGACTCAACGAGTTTATTTTTTATTTATTTATTTTTTAAAAACTATGATGGGGGTGGCTGCCTCAGAAACTCAAGGAGGGGTCGCTATGAGTCGGTCCCGATGGCACATAATAACAACAACAACATGATGGGGGTGGGAGTGGTGATGACGATAAATGTGGTGATGACAACTCATTATTGTTGAGTCGGATCCGACTCATAGCCACTTTCAGCAGCAGCATTTGAATAGAAGGGGAGAAAGTCTTAAGCAAGAGGAAACTGATCCTGGGAACAAATGAATCATCTTCATGTAATTGCTACACCCTGGTTAGCATGATTATTCATAAACAAATGCAGATTTCCTGTGATGGTAGGCTTGGAAAGCACTGTACTCATGCTAGTTTGCAAAAGTGATCTATATTAAAGGGACCATTACTCTAGATTGGAAATTTTTACCAATAGTAATTTATCCTTACAGCATTCTCTGATATTGCAGAAAGGACTGTTAAAAGTATCAGCTGGGAGACTGAAGAATGCTCAGGGTCTACTTCTAGCTTTTCCTTAGGCTGACTGTACCTCACATTAAAATGGTGGTTGTATAGGGTTGTTCTAGGGCTGAATCATAGCTTTCCTCAGCCCCATTTGCTTTTGTAAAAAGGGATAGTGGTTTCATTATGAGGATTTTTTTTTTTTTTTTTTAAATAATGTGACTCATAAGTATGTAGTAAAGTAAGCAGGCACACTTAGTGTGGTAGTTAAGTTTTTGTGTCAACTTGGCTAGGCTTGGTTGAGTGACTGGACAGCTGGATGTAGTTATTCCCCATGGTAAGACCGGTAATTGACTCCATGGTGTAATGTAAGGGAGGAGCTGATTAGCTGCTTTAGGGATGTGGTCTGCTTCTCGTATATTAGCAGCAGCTTTGGGAATGGTCTCTAGCTCATGGCACGCTTGAACCTTGCATGTAGCCATTGTTGTTTAGTAGCCTGCCACGTTCTGCTGACCTTGGGACTTTCAATGGACTTGAATTAATGGCCTTCCGTGTAATTTGGTAACATCTGGACTCTGCCTTTTTACTTGTCATCCTTGGGCTTGTCAGTCTCAGCAATCAGGACAGTCTGAGTGAAGAAAAGCCTCTAGCTCCAGTGGGCCGGGAACAGGAGGCACAGCTGAAGCCCAAGGTTGAGGAGCTTTCACCCAGCCCCTAGAGCCTGGCACTTTTAACTTGGACTTAAAGCCTCCAAACTGTAAGAGAATAAATTCCTGTTTGTTCAAGTCATCCCATTTGTAGTATATTCCTGTCAGAGTGGCACTAGGTATCCAGAGCACTTAGGATTGTACAAGAATAGTTTTTCACTGATTTGGAAGAGAGCCGCTAAGTTGTATTTTTCCTAAGGTGGCGGTTTAATTATTAAATTTTCCCGGAGACCTTATATAATTTTATCATTATGGTTTATTATATTAAGACAGAACCAAAGTTGAGGTAAGGACCTCTGATGGCACAGTGCCTAAGACATTTGACTGTTAACCAGAAGGTCTCAGGTTCAAACCCACCCAGCCACTCTGTGGAAGGAAAATGAGGCAATCTACTTCTGTAAAGATTTACTGCCTTGGAAACCCAGTGGAGGTCGCTATGTGTCAGAATCAACTTGATAGCAGTGGGTTGAAGTTTAGGTGAGATTGCATTATATATATAAACCAAAAAACCAAACTCGTTGTTGAGTTGGATCTGACTCATAGTGACCCCTCCTTGGGTTTCCAAGGCGGTATCTTTGCAGAAGTAGATTGCCCAATCTTCCTTCCCAGGAGTGGCTAGTGGGTTTGAACCACCAGCCTTCTGGTTAGCAGTCAAATGCCTTAGGCACTATGCCACCAGAGCTCCTGCATTACACACACACACACACACACACATAAAACAAATACATGGGTTCTATGCTGATACCTCTACAGAAACAGACTGCCACATCTTTCTCCCACAGGGCAGCTGGTGGATTTGAAGACCTCTTGGTTAGCAGCCAAATGCTTTAACTATTGCAGTTCTACTCTGTCCAGTAGGGTCGTTATGGGTCGGAATCCACTCCTCAGCAATAAGTTTGGGTTGGGTTTTATGCTGAAATCTGCTGTGCAACACAACATCATAGGGTCTAGGGTATTAAGCTCTATTCTTCAATAGAGGGATGTTACATAAATCTATTAGTGAAATTCAGAAAAATTTCATACAAAGCAGTGATAACAAAGAATAATGCATCCCCTTTTTTTTCTTTGTATGTGAATATACTTACACACACAGAAAAACAAAAACAGACTGGGCACAATCTTGAGTCTACTAAAGACTAGGAGAGCGTTCTGGAACCAAAAATTATAGGAATTTATTGACTACCGTCTATGAGCCAGTTTTTCTATGTAAGTTATTGCTTATTGTTGTATTCACAATAACCAGCAAGGTAGGCATGAGAAAACGGAGGTTTAGAAATTATGCAACTTGCCTAGGGTCACAAACTTAATACAGGACAAAACTGGAAACAGTTGTATCAGGATTAATCTGACACTCTGTGACAAAATACTGTATTTGGAAAATTTTGGGACTAGAGGATTTGCAGCATTTCTCTCCCTACTTCCTCTCTGACAGTCTTTTTGTTTCTTTTGTTTTTGGTTCTTATGTTTGCACTCTCGACGTTAAGTGAGAGTGAACGTGGGGTACCTGTAAATAGAATGACTCTGCAACTACCACTAAAAAACAATTTTGTTCCTTTACAGCCTTACCTGGTATTTGCAGGGGGGTAGGGTGTAGGGCTAGTTAAAGATGGATGTTTCTTTTCTTCTTTTATCTCTAAGTTGTTTATAAATTTCAGGACAATCAGTTGGCTATTCTCAGGCTTGACATATATATATGTATTTTTGTGAGGAGTATGGGGGTCAAGGATTTGACATATGTAGGAGCATTCTGCACACTAGATCCAAAAAAAGTTAAGGTCAAAGACAATTCCTTCATCTGTTTGGGGAAAGAAGTGTTCGTGTGAGTGCTTGTGTGTGTTTGAAAAAGGTTTGTTGTGGATCACTCTTCTTTCACCCAGACACCCTGATGGAATTAGAAGGGGATACCCTCGAATCATGAGAGATGAAAACGAGGAGGAACCCTCACACTCCTGCTCTCAGATGCCAGTCCGAGTGACAAGAACATTCACGTACCTTCCAGAGATAAAGAAAAGGCGCTCGGGGCCTGAGGACTGGGGATCACCCATCTGGGGTGGTAGGGACCGAGGGGCTTCCGTCTCTCGGGAGGCGTCGACGGCTCCAGGTCGGGGAGCGAGGGTGCGCGAGAAGCGCGGGGCTCCAAGCTCCCCCAGGCTGTGCTCCCGCCCGCTGCCCCGCGCGGCCTCCGCAGTCCCGGCGCCGTAGCCCGGCGTGGGGTCCAGGGGGCGCTGTGGCCCAGTGGCGCCGGCGGCAGGAGCGGCCGCGGCGACGCTGGAGGCTTCGCGGAGGATCCCTGCCTGCAGCGCCTCGGTCGTCCCACCGCAGCCTTGCGCCCCCGACCCGGCTCAGCGACGCTCCTCCGGGATCCGCGTGGCTGCGGCGGCCCGGGAGCTCCATGCGGCTCGGCGGGCGCTGGGCCCCAGCAGCAGCAGCGGCGGCAACAGCCCCTTCAGGAGTGGGAGGCTCCGCGGCGGCGCCTGGGGCCGCGTCGGTGCCTTCCGAAGCTCTCCTGAGGAGGCTGCCAGCTCAGGGACGACCCCCCCGGCCATGCTGAGGCGGCAGTGGCCGCGACTTGAGGTGAGTGTGGCGCAACGCGGGCCGGGGCTCGTCCGTCTCCCTGCCTGCGGGGGCCCTGGCGGCCGCCCTCCGGCTGGGCGGACGGAGCGTCCTGCAGCTGCGGCCGCCTCCCCCATCCCGCGGCTCTGGGGCCTCGGTCCTCACTCCTTACGTCCCCTGGGAGGTTGAAGGCGCAGAGGGGGCGACTAGGCCCTGGGCCGCCGAGAAGCCCTCGCCCCGGCCTCGGTTCCGGCACGGCCAAGCGAGTGTGGTTAGGGCTGGCGGGGGCGCAGGAGCCCTTCAGGTTTGTCCGGGCCCGGGCCGAGCGCAGCCTCTTATCCCGGGCCCTGCACGTACATCCCAGAGGGAGGCAGAGGACGCCTGTTTGCAAACAGCCTTGGCTCCTCGCTCGCCACACCAAGTCCCGCAAAGCCCCGGGGGGTAGGGTGGGGGGTAGAAAATGAGAATTGGGGTGCTGAGAGTGGGAGGCCTTGAGAGGCCTTGGTGCTAAGGGACTGTCATTCCCGGATCTGACTTGGTTGAGGAGAAGCTTTTGCGTCTCATTTGAGGTGAAATTTCATCACCTGCCAGTAGCTCATCCCAGCGTTCTTATATTACATCTTGCCTCCTGTAAGCGTGGTGTGCTTTGGAGAAAGCCCCATCCCAGGTCTGCGATGTTAAGTTGTTTACATAAAAAAATATATTTTTACAAATACATATTTTTACAAAGGTCTACCCCTTTCCTCCTCCCCAGAACAAGAAAGGAAAATTTTTAGTGTTTCATTCCTCTGTACAAAAATGTACCACCTTAATAGATTCAGAGGGTGGATAAACAAGAGGATTTTCAAAAGTCGTACTGTTATTAGAAAAGGTACCTGATGGAAATGGAATTCCATTTTAGAGGTGAAATGATCTATTCTGGTATTAATGTGAAAAAAGAAAAAAGGTTAATGATTACAGTTTGATACCGTAAATCAGATATTTGGATGTTTATGGTTTATGATAGCTGTGGTTACAGGTTATTTTTGTTTTCCTATTATGTGTGTGAAGCTTGTAGGATTAAGTAGGTCCTTTTAAAACTTTTATAATCATGAAAAAATATTAATGTAGAAAATTCAGAAAGTACAGAAAGGTACTTGTTAGGTTTCAACGAATACCTATCTAATAGTGGGGAAGAAATTACCCATAATCCCATAGTTTGTACATTTTGATGGTCATTCAAAGTTTAAAGTGGGCTTGTACTAATAGTGATTTTTAATTATGATTTCTGGATATTAGTTTCCAAGTTGACTGACAGTTCTGTTTTACTGTATAAAACCTAGTCATTTGGATATAAAAAATGTTTTTTTAATTTCCCATAAAAATGTTTTATTAAATTGCATTGTAGGCATAGTTGAATTTATCATCTAAAACTCAGAATAACATAGGTAACCACTGAAAAGAGTCCAAATTTACTTATGATGTAGCAGGAACTCCGGAGGTTTAGGGAGCTTTGGTGTGGTAAACAGCATATTTTGAGGACCTATCATTGTCCTCAATGAGGAGCTCTGGTGGCGCAGTGGTTAAAGCATTTGGCTGGTAATTGAAAGATCAGAGGTTCGGTCCCACCAGCTCCACTGGAGAAAAGATAAGGCAGTCTGCTTCTTTAAAGATTTACAACCTTGGAAACCCTATGGGGCAGTTCTAAGGGTCACTATGAGTTGGAATCAACTTGATGGCAGTGGGTATTGTCTTAGATACTATTGCTCTGTAATGTTTTAGTAAGATTTTCTTTAAATATTTCTACTGTAAAAAATTGGTTTGATTAAAATTTATATTTGTTAGTTGAACTTAGGTTTTAAAAAGTCAAATTCTTCTCAGTGTGTCTCTGAAGACTTCCAACATTACAATCAGCTGAAAATGTGCATTAACATATGCCAGTTCCTGGCCCCTTGAATCAGAATTTCTAAGGATGATGTGGCCCCAAGGATATCCTTTTTTATCAAGCTTCCTGATTCTTAGTTCTACTTAAAGTTTGAGAATCACTGATATAATAAGTTTAAGTTTAACTAAGCTTGCTGAGCTGAAGCAACCATCTGTTTCCTAGCAAAGTTATCAGTTTAAATGGCATTACATTAATTTCTCATAGCAACAGATAATGGTGTTATAATCTTAGAAAGAAAAATGATATTTCCAGTGACAGTTGATTCAGTCAACAAACATTTACTGACAGCCTATTGTGGTAGTTGGTGGTGTTATAGAAAGACACATTGGTTACTTACTTTGGCACTTAATCTCTCTGAACCTTAATGTGATTTTCTGTAAAATGAGGATAGTTATTATACTTATCTTGCAAGACTTTTTGGGTGAATATCTGAAAAAGGTTTGTAAACTGTAAAAGATTTTTGTAAAAATTTAGCTATTAAGTGTCAGGTGCTGTTTTAGATGTTCTAGGAAATAAAAAAATGACCGAGGTCTCTACTAGCAAATTAGGTGATTGTGGAAGCAGGACATGTTTAATTAACTGTTACAAGGCAAGGTCAGAGAGGTTTTGTTAATTGAGTGGAACAGGCTACGTATAAGGCTTCTATCCCTAATTGGGAGCTCTGGTGGTGTAGTGCCTAAGGCCTAAAGCAGTGCCTGACTGCTAATTAGAAGGCTGGTAGTTCAAACCCACCAGCCACTCCTCAGAAGGACGGTTGGGCAATCTACTTCCGTAGTTATACTGCCTCGGAAACTCAAGGAGGGGTCACTATGAGTCAGATCTGACTCGACAGCAGTGAGTTTGGTTTTTGTATCTTTTGGTCACATAAAAGGTGCTCAGTAAATGCTTATTTCCATTTCCCCCTTTGAGGACCCCCCCCAAAAAAAATCAGGCATTGACATTTCTTGTGACTTAACCCTTTCATGACTCATGGAGCATATAGCACCCACCTACTTTTTACGCCTTTGGAGTTTATTGGGCAGCTGCTTTCCCACTGACTGTGTATCCAGCTGTCAGGACGAGACCTGTATAACTGTTTGAAATGGAAGAAATGGATATGTGCTGCAAATTACTGTTTTTACAGGGTATTGTATGAGATGATGCATCCTGGTTATGTGATTTTGCGAAATTTTTCTCTTTGCTTTTTTAGTGTGAGATAAACCTTTTAGGTATATTTTCAGGTTCCTGTGTTATTTGGAAGTTGCCTTTCTCGTGATGATTCCATGTATACACAAATATAGCATTTTCAGGTGCCCTAAATTACATTCATCTGGCAAAGGATCTAGAAAGTGATGCAGCATCCATAGGGACATATGTGTCCTACTAATTCTGCTCCCTTCAAGTCCAGAGGTATAATGTGTCCCACATAATTTTCCCCAAGTCCTGAGTAAAAAGTGTATCTCACATAATCCTACCCTAATTGAGAGGGACATATGTGCCCCTACCCTCAGAGTCCAGAGGGACATATGTGTCCCACATTATATGTCTCAAAATCTATATTTAATAACAAAATTTCAGAGATATTCCTTGATTCAGCATACCTTCATTAATGAAAATACATAGTAGCAACAGGAAATTCAAAGTGGAAAATTGGGTCATGAAAGGGTTAAAAGGATTATTTATTTAGTTATTTATAAAGAAAGAATACTTTTGGAATTTGTTGAAATATTTGATAGAAAACAATTTTGAAACTAATTTATTACACATATTTTCCATTTCATATTTTAGCCAGTAATTTAGCTATTCCCTATGTATATCCTCTGCCATCAAGTCAGTTCTAACTCATAATGATTCCCATAGAGTTTCTAGGGCTGTAAATCTTTACGGAAGTATATTGCCTCATTTTCCTCTCATGGGAGCAACTGGTGGGTTTGAACCACCAACCTTCTAGTTAGCAGCCACTGTGGCACCAGAGCTCCTTATTCCCTATATATAAATCAAAAAAACCAAACCCACTGCCTTTGAGTTTGTTCTGACTCATAGCAACCCCCATTGGGTTTCCAAAGCTGTAAATCTTTACAGAAGTAAGTTGCCTCATCTTCCATCCAGGGAGCAACTTGTTGTTATGTGCCATCGCCAGACCTGACTTAGCGACCCCGAGGCAGTATCACTATGGAAATAGATTGCCCAACCTTCCTTTCAGAGGAGTGGCAGCCTTCTGGTTAGCAGTCAAGTGCCTTAGCCACTATGCTACCAGAGCTCCTACAGAGCAACTAATGGGTTTGAATTGCCGACCCTCTGATTAGCAGCCAAATGCCTTACCCACTATGGCACCAGAGCTCCTTTTATTCCTTATGTATCAGGCATACTTACAACAAAATTTTCATTTTCAGATTTTTACATTGATCTTTGATTTTACTTGTGTGTGCTTGACTTGCATTATATAGAACAACATTCTTATTGAAAAATATATAGTTGTATGTCATGAATAAAGGTAGTTCATATACTTAGTTTCTTAAAAAAATCAATTTTTTAAATTTATATAATTTAAGAACTGTAGAGTCTTCAAAACATAGGCTTTTTCTTACAAGCTAAAATAGTTTAGAACTGGATTTTATCACCTGTTAGATATGGGTTCCAGTGTTACAACCAATGTGACCTTGAAGTTTCTTACTCCCTTTAAGCCTCAATTTACTTTTCTATAAAATGAAACTAGTGCTACCCACTTCATAGGATTTTTGTGAGAATTAAATGATGTAATATGTGAATCAAGCTCTAATTCAGTCCCATGAGTCTTGATAATCCAAAGTTACTCAGAAAGTGGAAAATGTATTTCTTGTTTACTTCTATTTGAGTTTTGAAAGAGCGTGAGAGATCATTAATTATTTATACAGTTTACTACCTGAAAATAAAGTCAGCATGATCAATTTTAAAGTATTAGCAGTTGCTAAATTAAAGGACTCAAAGTCTCAGTAGAGTTAGGATTTCAATTGTATAGTCAGTAGAATGTCTTATGCTTTATAATGCTCAATGAGTTTTATTTAATAAGATAAAAATTTGAAATATGGTAATTTGAAAGTGCTACTTATATTTCCTGTTTTACAGATTCGGTAGAACTTAAATTTTTTTTCTTTTGGATTACTGTAATGTATGTTATCGTTGGTTGCTGTCGAGTTGGCCCCGATTCATGATGATCCTGTGCATAACTGAACTAAAACACTGCCTGGTACTGTACCATCCCCATAATCAGTTGCAGATTGGACCATTATGATCCACAGGGTTTCTGTTGGCTGATTATCAGAAGTCTATCTCCAGGCTTTTCTTCCTGGTCTGTCAGCCTGGAAGTTCTGCTGAAACCTGTTCAGGACCATAGCAATGCCCAGGCCTCCTCTCACCAGACGGGTGGTAGTGGCTGTGGATGAGGTACATTGGCCAGGTTGAACCTGTGTGTCCCTCATAGTACTGAACTATAATATGCAGTGTTTTGTACTTAGGAAATATTTTTTGGGAGCCTTTGGTAAAATAAAGAAGAAGAAATCTATCAATACATTGAAATGAAAAAAAATTATTCAATTCATTTTGAGCAAGGGAAAGGAGAACTTAAGGCATATTGATGGGGATCTTGAGGTATTTAAGAATTTATATTACAGAACTGTTTGCAAAGATCTTAAGATTTTTCCTGTAAATTGTCTTCTGGTTTAAAATCCTTATATTTCTTTACTTTAAATGCTTTTGCGGACTTAAGGTTTTGACTGTAACAGTTTCTTTAGTTGGTAATTTCAATAGTTATTCATCATATTTTCCTTCTTACTGTTTATAACATACATCCTTAAGGATATGTTACTTACTATCTATCTATGATGATAGTTCTGTTGTATTTTTAAAAATACAGAATTATTAAATCAATGTCCTAGATGTTTAAAATTAATAAAACTTAATTGGAAATTTATTACCTTTTGAGGGAAGTCTTAGGAGATAAGACTTATGCAAATGGTAAAATGAATGTAGAAATATTTATATTGGAAAGTTGGGGGTATATTCAATTTTTGGTTTCTTTTGGCAGTTTGAAAGAATATTAACTTGTGGAGAGACTTTAAAATATGAACGTGAAGAGTGGGTATATTTAAGTGTAATTTAGAGTATTAGATAACACTATTTTTAAAATAGGAGCTCTGGTAGCATAGTGCCTAAGGCACTTGACTGCTAACCAGAAGGCTGGCGGTTCAAACCCACCAGCCACTCTTTGGAAGGAAGGTTGGGTAATCCTACTTCCGTAGTTATACTACCTTGGAAACCCAAGGAGGGGTTGCTATGAGTCGGGGCCGACTCAAGGGCAAATAACAACAACAACATTTTAAAAATAATAGCTTTATTGAGATATAACTCACACACTATACAATTCACCCATTTAAAGTGTACAATTCAGTAGCTTTTTAGTATATTCACAGAGTTGTGCAAACATCACCATTATTAGAACATTTTCATCGTTCCAGAAAGAAACCCATACCCACTAACAGGCATACCTCATTATCTCAATTCCCTAGCCTTAGGCAACCTCTAGGAGCTCTGGCAGTGTAGTTAGTGCCTAAGGCACTTGACTGCTAACCAGAAGGCTGGAGGTTCAAATCCACTGGACACTCCTCGGAAGGAAGATGGGAAACCCAAGGAGGGGTTGCTATGAGTCTCAATCGACTCCACGGCAGTGAGTTTGGTTTGGTTTTTTGAGGCAACCTCTAATGTACTTTCTGTCGCTATAGATTTGTCTGTCTATTTGAGACATTTCATATAAATGGAATAACACAATATGTGACTGACTTCTTTCATTTAGCATAATGTTTCCAAAGTTCATCCATGTCGTAGCACGTAATAGTACTTCATTCTTTTTTATTGTTGAATAATATTCAATTGTATAGATATACCACATTTCATTTATCCATTTATCAGTTCATGGAAACAGATTGTTTTCATTTATTAGCTAGTCTGAATACTGTTGTGCATTTGTGTGCAAGTTCTGTGAACGTATGTTTTCACTTCCCTAGTGTGTATACCTGGTAGCATAGTGGCTAAGGCACTTGACTGCTAACCAGAAGGCTGGCGGTTCAAACCCACCAGCCACTCCCCCGAAGGAAGATGGGGCAATCTACTTCCGTAGTGATACTGCCTCGGAAACCCAAGGAGGGGTCGCTACGAGTCAGGTCTGACTCGACGGCACATAACAACAACAACAAGTGTGCATACCTAGAAGCTAAATTGCTGGATGGTATGGTAACTCTGTGGTTAACCATTTGAGGAACTGCTGGACTTTTTAACAAAGCAGCTGTACCATTTTATACTCCTATCAACAGTGTATGAGGGTTCCTTTCAATTTCTCCCCATATTCACCAGGACTTTTCATTAAGCATTTTAAAAATTGTAGCCAGCCTGGTGGGTTTGAAGTGGTGAACCAAAACCAAACCAAACTCACTGCCGTGGAGTTGGATCCAATTCATAGTGACCCCTCCGTGGGTTTCTGAGGCTAGGCGGTATCACTACTAGGCAGTATCACTACAGGAGTAGGTTGCCCAACCCTCCTTTCAAGGAGTGGCTGGTGGGTTTGAACTGCCAGCCTTCTGGTTAGCAGTCAAATGCTTTAGGCACTACGCCACCAGAGCTCCGTGGCTCCGTTGAAGTGGTAAAGTAAGGCTCTAATGGAGATTTTACTTGCACATAAATTGCCAGATTCTTTGATGATAAGGAATCTTTGGTTTGAAGATAAAAGCTGTTAACTGTTTAGTGAACTCATTGGAACTGATTATCCACTTTAGGTTGTGATGGGGATGGTAGGGGGATGGGAACTTAGACTAGACAAACGATTGTCTTCTAAGAATATTTCTTAGCCAAAGTAAGCCCTAAATTTAGTAGTTTTCCTTTGCCTCTGCTAAAACATTTCTAAAAATTTGAGTCCAATTGCATCTTTAGTCATTAACATTTCTATGCACTCAGATCTGGCAATTTTAATGATTTCCATTACATCTCAGTGATACATTAAAAAAAAAAAAACAACAAAATAAAACTCACTGCTGTCTAGTCAGATCTGATTCATAACAATCTCTCCTTTGGGTTTGAGGTGGTACCACCATGGAAGTAGATTGCCCAATCTTCTTTCCGAAGAGTGGCTGGTGGATTTGAACCACCAGCCTTCTGGTTAGCAGTCAAATGCCTTAGGCACTATGCCACCAGAGCTCCTCAATGATACCTAATTGTATATAAATACAGACTAGTTAGTCATGGTTCTTTATTTCTGTATGTAGAATATTCCCCTATCCTTTGTTTCCCATTCAAGACATTGAAGCTTTTCTATGAGGGTTTGTAGGACATAGTTCAAAGTTAGCAATAATAATGGCTTGTTTCTGAAGTTTTTTCAAACCATTTAGGAAATAGGGGAGGAAACCATTGTTTACTTAAGTGAAGTGCAAATTTTAGGTCTTTCTTGTTCATACAATGGAACACAGCACAGTATTTCTCACTTGATTAAGGTAGCTTTTAAAATCTTTATTGCTGATTTTGAAGTGAGTTGAAAGGCTTTCACCAATTTTAAATCTTTTAGTTGCCTTGGGTGCCATAATTTCCATGTAAAGTTACAATAACAGCAGCTCTAGAGCCATTTTGGTAGAGCTAATGAGAAGGTATACATTTCTCTTTATAATATAATTCTTTTCTAATTTTTCATGATTAAGGTTTGGTATTTTAAATGCCAGAGTTTGTTTTATTAAACTGAAGAAAGAGTAAATGATGTATGTTTCATTATTATTTCACAGCACAACAGAGAATCTAAAATTCTCCTTATTAAATAAGTTGTGCAGGCAGTATCAAAATTTTGTGAAAATGTTCTGTCAGGGTTTATATAAACTTCACTTTAACCTCCTTTTTTCAGCCAATTACTGTCAAGTTGATTATGACTAATAGCAACGCTGATGGGGCAATCTACTTCCATAGTGATACTGCCTTGGAAACCCAAGGAGGGGTCGCTATGATTCGGGTCCGACTCCATGGCACATAAAAACAACAAGGGCAGAGTAGGACTGCCCCATAGGGTTTCCAAGAATATAATCTTTAAGGAAGCAGACTGTTCATCGTTCTCCTGTGGAGCGGCTAATGGATTTGAACCGCTGACTAGGTTAGCAGTTGAGCACTTTACTGTCCCACCAGGGCTATTCAGTGAGGGAAAAACAACCAGTGCTGCCAATTTGAGAAAAACTTCGAAACTTTAAAATGTATCACTAGGCCTTTTTGTGATTCTAATGTTGCAATGACTGCCCATAGATTTTTTTTTTTTTTTTCTTAGTAGCTGAGGTAAATTATTTTTGAAATTAATGTGAGGTTGCTCTTGGAAGTTACTGTTCAATGTCTCAAAAACAAAGTTGAGATTCTATGACCTGGTATGCAGACCTTGATTAAGTTGCAACCTGATCTTTTCTCACTCCTGTTAACCTGCTTGCCCTACTTTCCAGTCATACAAGATTCCAGGTCTATGAAATTTTCCTTGATTTCTTTTACCTTGCATTACTTATTTGTCTAGTATAAAAGCTTTGCCTGTGGTGTAGCAGGCTCCAGTTAGGTGTTACATGTATATTATTTTTAATTCTTAACAATTACCCTATAATATTCATAGTATCAGGCCTTACAGCTGAGGCTTGGAGAGTTTTATTGACTTTCTAAGTCCACACACATGACTCAAATCCATATTTCTCTGACTACAAAGTCCACATCTTTTCTATCATGTCCAATTACTCAAATCCATATTTCTCTGACTATAAGTCATTTTAATCATGTGAACTTCACCATGTAGCTATGTCTGTTTTGTCTTAGGATTTCCCTTAGTGTTTTAGAAAGTATTCTTATTAGGAGAGCACTGATTTTGTTGATTGACTTGGATGGATATTTGCCTTTGAAATATATTGTTGACATGTAGCAGTTAGTATGAGTAAAATGTATGTATGTATTTTGGGAATTTCACCCTTCACATGGAATATATATTAAGACCTCTTCCACCTTTAGTATTCTATTCAGAATACTCTATTTCTAATGGAGAACTGAATGAGAAGATAGATTGCACATAGACAACTCCAGGAAGTAGTGATTCAGTGTCATTGATGAAGTAATGGAATGGGTGGGGAGGAGAACTGAAGAAGCTGTATACTCTACTTGGGACTGAATAGGGAACCAAGACCAAAGGATTGTGATTTACATAAAAGTTTCCCTGTAAGTAAGAGTAGTTGGACCTGTGGGCTTGGAACCATAGTCTCAGGGGACATCAAGCTCACTTGGCATAACATACTACATAAAAACATTGTTCCACTTCCTACTTTGGCGAGTAGTGACTGAGATCTTAAAAGCTTGCAAGCAGCCATATAGAGGCAACAATGGGCATCTCCTTGTCCACAGCAAAGAAGAATGAAGAAAACCAAAGCTTCATGGAAACAGTTAATCCAAGTGACAGGTACACCATGTGATCCACAGCCTATACAACTTTGAGACCAGAAGAAGTAGATGGTGCCTGGCTACCTCTGTCAACCACTTGGAGTGGGATCTATGTAGGAGATCCTGGATAGAAAGGGAGAACAATGTGGAACAAAACTCAAAATCATTTGGGGGGGGCGAGGACCAGCTTTGTTGGTCTGATAGAGCCTGGTGGAACCAGAGACTATTGCCCCTAGCTGCCCTTCAGGTCTGGAATTGAACCCACACCTGTGGCTGCCAGTTTAACAAAAGACAGGCATATGAGTTGAACATTTACTTGAGGTAGATACACTCCTTGGAGAGAACAATCATGGGAGAAAGAAGGGCTGTTTATGCATAGGGAGACAGTTCAGGGGGCAGGAGTGCATGGAGGGATGGACACAGGGAAGAGGTAACTATTGGGAGGAAGTGGGAGGGGAGCTATTACATTGTGGTAAATTGTAGTCAATGTTATGAGACAAAGTGTGGAAAATGAATATATGGAAAGTGAATTTGTTCTGTAAACTTTCACTCAAATCACAGAAACAAAAAAAAAGTTTTCCTTGTAATAAATAAAGAGAATATATTTCTGAATAAGAGCACTGAAACTTTGTAAATTGGCTGCATGAATAATTTTGACTGAGGCCTCTTCCCTTCCTAGCTATTGTTGTTGGGTGCCATCAAGTTGATTCTGACTCTCTGCAGCCCCATATGACAGAGTTGATGGCACATAACAACAACAACATGACAGAGTAGAACTGCCCCATAGGGTTTTCTTGGCTGTAATCTTTCAAGAATCATGTTGCTAGGTCTTTCTCCCACAGAGCTGTGGGGTGGGTTCCAAATGCCAGCCTTTCGGTTAGCAGCTGAGTGCTTAATCATTGTACCCTTTTTTCTGTTCTTTCTTGTGATAACTGTGCATGTATTTAAGAAAAATATATCTAGAGCTGTGATACATAAAAATATCCAGGTCACCAAACACATACTGGAAATAATTAAATCTTTTATAATACTCATAAAATGAGAATTAAGTAATTAAAATGTGGCCCCATTATTGTAGATCTTCGGAGAATTTGTTTATAAATCAAAGGAGGGCATGCTTTGCATTCAAAAGTTTGAAATGTATTTTGGTGACAAAACTTAATATCCTTACTGTATTTCCACTACCATTGAGTTGATCCTGACTCATAGAGACCCCCATTGGGTTTCCAAGGCTGTAAATCTTTACAGAAGTAGATTGTCTCATCTTCCTTCTGCCGAGCAGCTGGTAGGTTTAGACCGCTGGTAGGTTAGCAGCCAAATGTCTTACCCATTATGCCACCAGAGCTCCTTCCTCAAGGTATTAGAGATGCTAATATTGAAATATAGATAGACAAGTATGTTTTGACTAGCTAGAAAATTGTTAACCACCTAGAAAATTTTTATCTTTTTCCTTGTTAGCTTCTTCTGGAATTCTTAGATTGTCAGTTTTCACTCGGGAAGAAATCATCTTAGGTCAGGATTTCTAAAGGATCAAGGAAGTGTTCTTTAGGTATATAAGTTTCAGTTTTTCAGCATACGATATATCCATTAGATAGAGATTTGCAAATATACATTAGTATTTTCAATCCCCATTAAAACTCATTGCTGTTTAATCATTTCTGACTCATAACAACCCTATAGGATAGAGTAAAACTGACCCATAAGGTTTCCAAGGCTGTGAATTTTATAGAAGCAGACTGCCTCGTCTTTCTCCTGCAGAGCGGCTGATGGGTTCAAACTGACCTTTCAATTAGCAGCCGAGTGCTTAACCACTGTGCGACCAAGACTCCTTTATTTTTAAAACTGAAGAGTGAAAATAAATAACTTTGTTTGATGTTGTTCAGTTGTATAGTCCCCAGACTTATTTTGGCCATGGAGCCCCTACTACCTAGTAGTGCACACTTTTTTGCTGATCAGTTTTGCAATTTTCTTGACTGTTTGAACACCTCAGATGATGGATGCTGATTACTTCCCGAAGGAGCTCATTCTGTTGTTGGTTACTTCTAATTATTGGAAAGTTTTATTTTCAGCTAAAATCTCTTTCTCTTTTATCTATCCTTTTGTTATTTTGCTCTTTAAAATTTTAGAGAATAAATAGTAATTCTTCTCTTGATATCTGAAGTTAACAAGATAAAGTCTCCTCTAGCATAAATTAAAAGTACATGCCCAGAGTCAGATTACCTGGGTTCAGATTTTAGTTCCACTACTTTTACTGTATAATCTTGGGCAAGTTAGTTAACCTTTCTGTGTCTTAGTTTTCTCATCTCGAAAATAGGAATAATAATAGTACTTCAGTTGGTTAAAGGAAATGATCCATGTAAATAGCTAATTACAAAGTATGTTGGTTCAGTTCCTCTGAGATGGAGTTAGTAGTATAAGAGGTTTTATGGGGAAAAGGGTGGAACACCTGTGAAAGGAAATGAGGAGGAAGCAGAATTGGCCTGGGAGAACCTCCAAGCTCAATGATGTCAAGTCTGTTCTAACTCAATCCCTCCTTGGGTTTCTGAGGCGGTATCTCTATGGAAGTAGATTGCCCAGTATTCCTTCTGAGGAGTGGCTGGTGGGTTTGGACTGCCAGCCTTTTGGTTAGCAGTCAAATGCCTTAAGGACTACACCACCAGAGCTCCTTTAATCACTGTCTAAACGCGGCCTGAGATGGCCTCTGCTGGAAAGCTGAGGTGAATTATGAACACACTGCAGCTGAAGGCTCTTAGCTAACTGTATTCCTTGCAACTGAATGGCAGTGTCTTTATCCAAGGGAGATTCGAGTGATTGCCATAGTCAGTGTGGCAGAGATCTGCCTCTAAACACATTCTAGGAGCAGCTTCTCCAGGGTTCTATGACCTATCTTCTTGATGTGAAACTTAGAAGAAGGAGTTTACTGAGAAAGTCTTTAGCTTGTATCACTGTGGTTGTTCTTGGGTCCATGTTGCTGTTGTTATTAGGTGCTGTGCAGTTGATTCCAGCTCATGTTGTTGTTGTTGTTGTTATGTGCCGTTGAGTCAGACCTGACTCATAGAGACCCCTCCTTGAGTTTATGAGGCAGTATCACTACGGAAGTAGATTGCCCAACCTTCCTTCTGAGGAGTGGCTGGTGGGTTTGAATTGCCAGTCTTCTGGTTAGCAGTCAAGTGCCTTAGGCACTATGCTACCAGCCCTCCTATTCCAACTCATAGTGACCCTATTTACAACAGAATGAAACACTACCTGGTACTATGTCATCCTTATAATCGTTGCTTTGTTTGAGTCCATTATTGTAGCTGCTATGTCAGTCCATCTCGTTGAAGGTCTCTCTCTTTTTCGTGGACCCTCTACTTTACCAAGAATGATATCCTTCTCCAGAGACTGGTTCCTCTTGATAACATGCACAAAGTATGTGAGATGAAGTCTTGCCATCCTTGCTTCTAAGGAACATTCTGATTTGTTTGTTCTTCTGGCAGTCCATAGTATAATTCAATATTCATCACCAACCCCACAATTCAAATGCATCAGTTCTTCTGTAGTCTGCCTTATTCATTGTCCAACTTTCACCTGCATATGACATGATTGAAAATACCATGGCTTGAGTCAGGCTCATCTTACTCTTCAAAGTGACATCTTTGCTCTAAAACACTTGAAAGGGGTCTTTTGGAGCATATTTGCCCCTGCAATATATCATCTGATTTCTTGACTGCTTCCACGGATGTTGATTCCCAATAAAATGAAGTCCCTGACAATTTCAATCTTTTCTCCATTTATCATGATGTTGCTTGTTGGTCCAGTTGTGAGGACTTTTGTTTTCTTGGGTTGAGGTATCATCCATACTGAGGGCTGGAGTCTTCGATCTTCATCATAAGTGCTTCAAGTCAACTTCACTTTCAGCAAACAGGGTTCTGTTGTCTGTATATCATAGGCTGTTAATGAGTCTTCCTCCAAACCTAATCCAGTGTTCTTCTTCATATAGTCTCGCTTCTTGGATTACTTTCTCAGCATACAGATTGAATAAATACGATGAGAGGATACAACCCTGATGCATATCTTTCCTGGGACCAAAATGATTTTCATTGTTTGCCTCCTCCATTATCCAGTCCAAATTCCCCTTGCCCTCAGCTATCATCTCTGCTGGTCTTGGTTGTTTTTCTGTCAGTCTGACCCAAACTCTTATTTCTGAGGGCTCTGAAAGCTATACCCTTCTCAGGCTGGAGTGGTTTTGCATTTGTCTATTCACTGTCAAAGTTGAGCAACAGAGTACCCAGAGGGATGCAAGTGGATCATCTGAGTACTGTGCATATTATTTCTTGCCCCCATTGAATAATAGCAGCTCTGTTTTCTTCTGCTGGTCAGGTTAGTTAATTAACCCTACTGTGATGGTGACTCCTCTTCTTGCCTGCTGGTCCCAGGAAGCAAGCAGTTTTCAAATGCCAAGACTGCAGCTATAGTTTCTAATTCAGTAGGACTCTTAATGGGTCTGGCAAGAGTGTGCCCTCTTTGGACACTAGGACCTCTAACTCTGTCAAGCCAGTGTTACAGGGTTGGTACAGTGTAGTAAATTACATGGTATGGCTTTTCTAGCCATAGTCTTTGTAACTCCCACTTTACTGTGAACAACTCAGTAGCTGCTTGTTAAGGTTATCCACCTGGTATATTTATTTCTCTTGGAGCAGCACGAAGCAATCTTCTGGGAAATTCGTTCTCTCTCAGGTGTGTAGAATTCTGATGTTGAGATTGGTTGGTTTTGGCCATTCTGCCAGAGGCAGAAGGAGTCTTTCTGACTGCTGGCTGAGAGACACGCACTGCTGAGAGAGAGACGTGCTACTGAGAGAGTCTGCCAGCTGAGAGAGATGGCTGGCTGAGAAAAACTGAATGCATTCCTGAACTTGAATTATAGTCTGTTGCTTCCCTAATAAAACCCATAATCTGTGAGTTCTGTGTGGCCACTGCAGCAAATTACCAAACCCAGCAGGGAGGTGGTGGGTGCCGTGGAAGGGGTGGTTGATGTCAAGGTTAGTAAGAGGGTTGGAGGGTGGCAGCATGTCTGGCCTCGTAAGAATAGGCTTTGGGCTGCTGATAGTGATTCTGCCTTCCTCTTGTATAGTTAGAGGAGGTCAGAAGATGCTGCCTCCCTGTCTCTAGCAGATGAGAAGCACAAAGTCCTCCACTGAGAATGATAGTTAGTGGGAGCCATTTCTGCTTGTTCTCCTTGGTTCCTGGACCCATGTATTCTTCCTACTGGGGACATTGTCTCTGGATCAGTGCATATATTGCATCACAGAGGATAACACCCTTTTCTTACCTCATAAGAGGTATACCTTTGGCTAGCCATTGCAGTACTCTATAAAGTCAGCTGCTTTTGTATGATGGACATATCTCATGGGCCCACTGTCATAGCTCCTTCATTGTGAAGTGGTTTCCTTCGTTAGATGCTAATGTTATGTGGGATTCCATGTCTGTGGAATGGATACTTTATAAGCCCTTCTTTAGTAATTCTAGCTGTTTCTGTGGGCTGAAAAGGCAAACCAATATTGGGAATAAATATTTATTCCTATGAGACTGTCTCTGGTCCTTCTGTGCTAGAAGGGCACAGGTAGTCAACTTGCCTTGTAGTGGCCAATTAGTCTGCTTAAGGCATGGTCCCTTATCGGTGGCTTGGTATTGGTCTCTGTTGCTGACAAGTTGGATATTTAGAGATGGCAGTAGTAGCCTGATTCTGTCTTGGTAAGTGGGAGCCCATGCTGGTAGCTCTATGTGTAGCTTCCATTTCTGCCACAATGATAATTCATGTCCCTATCATGACAGTTCTTGTGTGGCTAATGTTAATTGCCTGAGTAATTTTGTCCGCTTGGTTTTTCAGTGTCTCTTCTGCAGTGCTTTCTGGTGGGCATTAACATGTGAAACAGATTTTCACACTTTATGCCCACTCCCGTATGTTTGCTTACTTGCCTCCACCCCTACCTCCTTGCCTCCATCTTCCTGTCTTTTCCATTAAAGGTCCCTGACCAGCTGTCCAGTCCATTTGCCATTGCCCATGATTCTGTATATTCCCATTTCAGGACTTTCTTTCCACACAGTGTGAAAAGTGTACCACTTGAAGCGCGATCTGTTAGACAGATTTTTCCGTTTCCACTGTCAAGGTCAACCCCAAGTGTGGCTATATAAGGAAGTTGTTGTCTGTTTTCAGCTTGCATCCACACAATGAGCTGATGTATTTATAAGCCAGGGTGTGACTTTTTTACTTCTCAACTTTGCCTTGTAGGGTCCCCCAGAAAATATAGATGTGGACTGAGGAAGGGGTGCTTGTACAACTGTGGTGATTGTCAGGGACGTCTTGGCTACTTACTTTTGCAGTTTATTAGTAACTTTGGTTCTTTTTGGGCTCAATTCTTGATATATTATTTCTATCTTAAAATGGATTGTTGTTGAGTCCACCTGACTTTGACTTGGAGAGTTGTGTTAAATCTGCTTTATCATGGGCAGTTCTGGATACCTGGTGTCTCATAGTCAAGTGTTCTTTCTCTTATCAGGGCCTAGGAGTACACCAGGATCTGTTTTTCTTACAGCATGGCTTTCCTCCAAACTCCGAGAACTCCGGGGGCCTGATTATAATTCTTCCACTGGGGCTTCTGTGAACTCACACTGCATCTTTTTCCCACCATCAATATCTCCAACAGCATAGGAACTGCTTATACTACAGCCTGGAACTGATGCAGGGTTGTTTTCCCCATTCAAATCTGGCAGCCTTTCTTGTACCCAAGATATGGGCCATAGCAGTATTCCTGTGTATAGAATGTATTCCTCCTAGGATCCAAAGAAGTCTGCCAAACTTTGTGCTTCCTTTTTTTTTGTAGTTGGGAAGGGAAAAAGGAGGATGCAAGATGCAGCAATTGCCTTTGCTTGGAGGAGGTTTGTTGGCATGGCCCTGACCATGAGACTCCTAAAAGTTCACTGAAGTGGTAGGTCCCTGAATATTTTAGGGCTTTTTTCCCTCTAACTCACTGCTGTTGAGTTGATTTGACTTATAGCAACCCCTCCTTGGGTTTCTGAGGTGGTATTTCTATGGAAGTAGATTGCTCAATTTTCCTTCCAAGGAGTGGCTGGTGGGTTTGAACTGCCAGCCTTTTGGTTAGCAGTCAAGTGCTTTAGGCCCTATGCCACTTTACCAAGGCCCTCAGTATGCTAGTTACCTTATCACTTGTTGCTCATCTTGTATGAGTAACATGGTATTACTGATGTAATGGATCAATGTGCTATACTGAGTCCATATCTTTTCAGAGTATGTTATGACAGAGTAATAGAGTTAATAAGCCTGGTGGCACAGTGCCTAAGGCATTTGACTGCTGACCAGAAGGTTGGCGGTTCAAACTCACCAGCCACTCTGCAAAAGGAAGACTAGGTAGTCTACGTCCGTAAAGATTTACCACTTCAGAAACCCAGTGGGGGTTGCTGTGAGTTGGAATTTACTTGATGGCAGTGGGTTTGGGTTTTTTTTGTTTGTTATGAGGCAAAAGTGTGAATGTATATTCTTGGATCTTCATTTTTGACTGGAATTGAAAAGAACTCATTGACTGCATGCCATATACCTGAGGCTGGTGGCATAGTGCCTAGGGCATTTGACTGCTAATCAGAAGGCGGGCACCTCAAACCCACCAGCCTCTCCTCGGAAGGAAGATTGGGCAGTCTATTTCCATAGACATAACTGCCTTGGAAACCCAAGGAGGGGTTGCTATGAGTCGAATCTACTTGATGGCAATGATGTTTAGTGGTTTTTCTTTTTGAATCATTCTTCAGGATTCAACTACAGGAACCAGACTGGTGAATTAAATAGATATATGGAAAGGAACATTGTTCTTGAATCTTTGAGATCCTTTTGGGTGATACTGTGTGATCTCTGTGATTACCCTCACTCCTCCCCTCTATACAATATATATATATTTTTATTTATTATCTTGGCCAGATAATGGAGTAATAATTTCAGAAATTTCACTTGGCCTTTCTCCCTGTGATAGCTTTTATTCCACAGACCAAGAACCCAGGGTGGAGATTACCCCAGCTTCCAAGTATGCCAATCCTATTTATACATTTAACCCACTGCCATTGAGTTGATTCTAACTCATAGTAATCCTATAGGACAGAGTAGAACTGCCCCATAGGGATTCCAAGGCTGTAAGTCTCTATGGAAGCAGATTACCTCATTCTTCTTCCATGGAGTGGCTGGATTGGTTAGCAGCCCACTGCTTTAACCACAGTGCCACCAGAGCACCTTTCATACATTCCAGGACTCAAGAAATAACTACTGGGTAGTTCCATGGACTATTTGGTCCACTGTAAGCTGGACTTTGGCCAGGACTCCACTGATGTTCTCCACTTGGTTCTTGTATTTTTCCCCTATAATAAGACCATGATGATGCTCCAGGCCTCTGAATATTAATTTTAACCCAGATAATTTTATTTTGCCCCTGTTCATATTAATGAACCAAACTCTGTGACAGCTTCCCCTTTAGAGGAGAGTCACCATTTAACTTATTAGTGAGGCTAATGTCCCTCTCACTAGCATAGTCCTGATGACCTTGATGAGTGGTGGTATGTCCTTTGGGTCCTCTGTGGAACATAATCCTCTGATTTCACAAAATATATTTACTCTAACATAGCCATTTTTCTGAGCCTCACATTAATTCAGGCATTTCTACTTCACTCAGTATGGGCCATCATTTTTTCCAGGCTTTCAGGTCCTTGCAATGGTGTAATGGTGAGATAATCACTTTTAATAATAGCAAACTTAGTTGTCTTCTAGGCTTTACTGTAAATTACTGGAAGTTTGGAGGACTAACATTTTTACCTATCTCTTCCTTTCTGAATCCCCTTTTGCTACTTGTGCCTTTTTTTAAATGAATGGTGAGATAATGGTGCAATGGTGAGATATTGCTTCCCTCGTCAAACTTTACCTTATTCAATCTAATGTTCCATTCTCCTTGGTTAAGCGCTATCAAAACCCAGCACCCTGCGTATTCCACCTGATTCTGTTGACTAATGTATGCTGACTAATTCTTACAGCGGAGCTCTGGTAGCGTAATGCCTAAGGCACTTGACTGCTAACCAGAAACCCACCAACCACTCTTCGGAAGGAAGGTTGGGCAGTCTACTTCCGTAGTGATACTGCCTCGGAAACCCATGGAGGGCTCACTATGAGTCGAGTCCGACTCGACGGCACATAACAACAGCAACAATTCTTACAGCTTTTTTGGGGTATTGTCTCTTTTCTTCTTTATCAGGCCCAAGATGTCCTAGACAGGTTGATACTGTGACTTAACATTAGTTATTTTCCTAGCAGTGAGGAGCAGAGATGGGGCAGATACTGAAGGGAGCTCTGCTTGCCCTGCAGGGCAGAGAGCTCAAAGCATGTTTCTGCACATGAGGAGTGCTAACATCATCTCTGCAGATCCTGAAGGTTCAAAGGAGGCTGAAGAATCAAATTCTTTGGGAATAACCACTTAATATGTCCCAATCTCATCCATCTGCCTTTCAGGTTTCCAGGGCCCTGACCTTGGGATAATAAGTCTGCTCTTTGAAGCATTGCCTCTTTTTCCTGAGTTTGGTCACCATCTTTTTCTGCTCTCCCATTGTAGGTGATAAGGACCTCTTTGTGAGCTACTAAAAAGCCTTCCCATTTAGTTTTACATGCAAAGGCCTTCATATACAGTTTTCAATTGTTAGCTGCCCTCTCTAGGAAATCCTTGCAAAGTAACAGCCAGCCAATTCCATTGTTCTTGTATGCATTGTTTCTCCTCATTATGTTAGGTAGGATGTTCCTCTCCAGGAATATTGTCCACAGTCACAATTTGTGAAAGTTTTAGCACTTGAGCCACCAACTTGTCCATATTTCACATACTACCTAGGATGAGATCTTCATTGCTAATCAGGTGGGAAGTGATCCACTCTCCAAACACTACCTTATTTCCTACTCTCTCAATCCATTTCTAGTACCAGCTGTGTCAGTTTGAATCTTTTGGGAAGCAGGTACTGAGACAGTTAGGAGTGCAAGAGGTTTGGTGAGGGGGTGTGGGCAGTAAGAGGCTTCTGTGAAAGGAAACTAGGAAGAAGCAGAATTCACAGGGAGAGCATCTGTACCATTCAGATCTGAGAGTCTTGGCCAACCCAGTGATGACTCTGGGCAAAAGTTGTCCATTAGAGGAGTACTGCATTGGACAGAAAGGGCTAGGCCTTAGCACCTACTCCATGCTCAGTCATTAGCTGGGGCTGCCCAAGAAGAATGGGGTCTTGGCTTGAAAGCTCAGGATCCTGAAACTAATGGTGCCTAGCAATTGAATGGCAAGTTCTTTATTGAAGGAAGGTACAAGTGTTATGTCTCCATTACTGGCACATGTAACAAATGCTAAGTAAATGTTAGCTGTTATTGTTATAATTATCTTCTGGTTAAATTTCCTTAAGTTGTTTTTATCCTTTATAAGTAAAAACTTGTCTAGATGTCTTTGTTAGTGATTTCCTTTGGGATATGTTTTTGCTTGCCAATAAGGGACTTGAATCTTGTGTGTGGAACTAAAAACAGTGTTACCAGTATGGCCTAGGACATAGTAGGTGTTCAGAGAATGTTGGTTGAGATGAACTGTACAGTTGATCAGCCTAAAATGAGATAATTTCTACTCTTATTCTGGACATTTCTAATAGTGCAGCTTGAGATTGAGTTAGCTTGTTTCCTAACAAGTTTTTCTATAACAGATAATTCAATAGTTTAGGTCTTTTTGAACATGAATGCAATACCATATATCTCTATGAAGCATTATATTAGATAGTATTTACTTCATTATTCTAATCTGATTAGATCCTTTGAATGTTGTTGTTGTTGTTGTTAAGTGCCGTCGAGTCGTTTCTGACTCATAGCGACCCCATGCACAGCAGAACGAAACACTGCCCGATCCCACGCCAGCCCCACAATCCCTGCTATACTTGATCCCATCATCGCAGCCATCATATCAATCCATCTCGTTGAAGGCCTCCCCCTCTTTCGTCGACCCTCCACCCTACCAAGCATGACATCCTTCTCCAGGGAATGGTCCCTTCTTAAAACATGACCAAAATAGGTGAGACGAAGTCTGGCCATTCTTGCTTCTAAGGAGCATTCTGGCTGCACTTCCTCTGTGGAACATAATCCTCTGATTTCACAAAATATATTTACTCTAACATAGCCATTTTTCTGAGCCTCACATTAATTCAGGCATTTCTACTTCACTCAGTATGGGCCATCATTTTTTCCAGGCTTTCAGGTCCTTGCAATGGTGTAATGGTGAGATAATCACTTTTAATAATAGCAAACTTAGTTGTCTTCTAGGCTTTACTGTAAATTACTGGAAGTTTGGAGGACTAACATTTTTACCTATCTCTTCCTCTCTGAATCCCCTTTTGCTACTTGTGCCTTTTTTTAAACTCCTTGTATTCTTTGAAATAAAAATAATGTTGCGTGAAAAAAGCAGCTATTTGAGTTCATATACTGAACAATTGTATAAGTGCTTTCTTAAGACAACTATCAGTATTCTTCAACCTTCATCAGTAGGTGCCTTAAGTCATCCTCACTTTCAGCAAGCAAAGTTGTATCATCTGCATATCTCAGGTTGTTAATGATTCTTCCTCCAATCCTGATAGCACGTTTTTCTTCATATAGTCCAGCTTCTCAGATTATTTGTTCAGCATATAGATTGAATAAGTGTGGAGAAAGGACACAACCCTGACGCACTCCCTTCTTGGTTTTAAACCATGTAGTGTCCCCTTGTTCTGTTTGAACGACAGCCTCCTGGTCAAGGTACAGATTCCTCATGAGTACAATCAAGTGCTCGGGGATTCCCATTCTTCTCAATGTTATCCATAATTTGTCATGATCCACACAATCAAATGCCTTTGCATAGTCAATAAAGCACAAGTAAACATCTTTCTGCTATTCCCTGCCTTGAGCCAAGATCCATCTGACAACAGCTATGATATCCCTTGTTCCACGTCCTCTTCTGAATCCGGCTTGAACCTCTGGAAGTTCTCTATCAATATACTGCTGCAAATGTTTCTGAATTATCTTCAGTAAGATCTTACTTGCATGTGATATTAATGATATTGTTCTATAATTTCTACCTTCTGTGGGATCACCTTTCTTTGGAATGGGCACAAATATGGATCTCTTCCAGTCAGTTGGCCAGGTAGCTGTCCTCCAAATCTCTTGGCATAACTGAGTGAGTGCCTCCAATGGGGCATCTGTTTGTTGAAATATCTCAATCGGTATGCCATCAATTCCCGGAGCCTTGTTCTTTGCCAGTTCTTTCATTGCAGCTTTGACTTCTTCCTTCATTACCATTGGTTCTAGATCATATGCCACTTCCTGAAATGAATGAAGATCGATCAGTTCTTTTTGGTACAGTGACTCTGTGTATTCCTGCCATCTTCTCTTGATGTTGCCTGCATCATTCAATATTTTGCCCATAGAATCTCTCAATATTGCAACTCGAGGCTTAAATTTTTTCTTCAGTTCTTTCAGTTTGAGAAATGCTGAGCGTGTTCTTCCTTTTTGGTTTTCAGACTCCAGGTCTTTGCACATTTCATTATAGTAATTGGCTTTGTCTACTCGAGCTGCTCTTTGAAATCTTCTGTTCAGCTCTTTTACCTTTTCATTTCTTCCATTTGCTTTAGCGATTCTCCGCTCAAGGGCAAGGTTCAGAGTCCTTTGAATGCCCTTGGTAAAGTTAGCCTTTCAGGATTTCAGATTTCTTACCAGTAAAATAGGATCAGTGGAGTCCTCAGAATTCCTGAGAGTTACTCATTCTAAAAATGGGTAAAGGGGAGCCAGGGCAAGTTCATGAAGTGTGTGTATCTGTACCTGTCTTTCATCTGCTAATTTCAATCAGAGCATTTCCTTTTCTGTGAGCTTTTGTTGGGGTTCTGCTACTAATGAGAGTTTCAAAGTCATTGATTTGTCTAGAACTCTGTAGATTATTTCAAGAGAAAAGTATACGATTTCCTGTTCAGTTCAGTACTGTTGTTGTTAGGTGCCATTGAGTTGTCTCCGACTAATAGTGACCATATGCACAGCAGAATGAAACACTGCCCAGTCTTGTGCCAGCCTCACGATCCTTGCTATACTTGAGCCCATCGTTGCAGCCACTGTGTCTCTCCATCTTGTTGAGGGCCTTCCCCTTCTTTGTTGACCCTCCACTTTACCAAGCATGACATCCTTCTCCAGGGAATGGTCCCTTCTGACAACATGACCAAAGTAGGTGAGACAAAGTCTGGCCATTCTCCCTTCCAAGGAGCATTCGGCTGCACTTCTTCCAGGACAGATTTGTTCATTCAGTACTAGTGGTCAGTATTGTTCCTAGAACATAGCAAGGTGATTGAGTTTAGAAAGAAATTCATTGAAGAGACAGATATATAAACAAATAATAGCAAACTTAGTTGTCTTCTAGGCTTTACTGTCAATTACTGGAAGTTTGGAGGACTAACATTTTTACCTATCTCTTCCTCTCTGAATCCCCTTTTGCTACTTGTGCCTTTTTTTAAACTCCTTGTATTCTTTGAAATAAAAATAATGTTGCGTGAAAAAAGCAGCTATTTGAGTTCATATACTGAACAATTGTATAAGTGCTTTCTTAAGACAACTATCACATTTTGGTATGTAGCAGAAGTATTTTTTGAGACTGCATGGCAGTGAAGAATATGACTACTAGTATAATTTAATGTTGCTGCCTTGATTTGTGCTAAGGCACCAGCATTTTCACCCACCATTGCTTTTAGACCATCACTGCAAATGTCAATATGTTGAAAAAGGCATTCTGAGATATTATGCCTTAGTATTATGGTATAATGAAATAGTTTTGACCTCATACATTTCCTGAAAGGGTCTTAGGGGCCTGTGGACTACACTTTGAGCACCACTGGAGTAACCCAGGTAATCTAAGCTTATCCCATTTTGTGCTTGGATACTTTTTAGCAGCCTGCACTTCACCTTGTGTGATTACCTAGCTTGTTTTTAAACTTTAGTAAATTTTGACATGGTTAGGAAACTCCCTTGAATGTTTAAGTGACTTAATAATTTAAAAATGCTTTCATAATACAGTGCTTAATCTATTTCATTGTTTTTAGTCTGAATATTGCTCACTCATATATAGTAACTCTATACTAAAGACATTTTTCAAAATGGTTTTAAGGTTTGTGTTCCATAGTTCCTTATTCTGAAATTCTGTCAAGACTGTAGCAGTTGGTCTTTTGACATTTAAGTTCTTACAACAATTTAAATTTTGTTTCTGTAGCGCCTTTGGGAAAAGGCAAATAGTTTAGGATTGGTAAAATATATTCAGCAGGCTCTTGGAATAAAAGGAGCTCTAGTGGCCCTATGGTTATAGCTTTGGGCTGCTAACCAAAAGGTTGGTAGTTTAAACCCACCAGCCACTCCTTGGGAGAAAGATGAGGCAGTCTGCTTCTGTGAAGATTTACAACCTTGGAAACTCTATGGGGGTCTCTGTGAGTTGTTATCAACTTGATGGCAGTGGGTTTTCTTGGAATAAAAGTGATTAGAAATTTTAGTACCACTGTAGTATTACATATATTTTGTCATCACAGATATCATACAATGCTTCAATGCTTTTTATGTGAAATTTTGGGCTACCTTAGGGGAGTGACTTGTAGGAGAAAAATGATGTTGTTTGCTTCTGTAAAGATTGTTGTTGTTGTTGTTATGTGCCGGCGAGTCGGACCCGACTCAAAGCGACCCCTCCTTGGGTTTCCGAGGCAGTATCACTACGGAAGTAGATTGCCCCATCTTCTTCTGAGGAGTAGCCGGTGGGTTTGAACCGCCAGCCTTCTGGTTAGCAGTCAAGTCCTTGGAAACCCCATGGGTCAGTTTTACTCTGACCTATAGGGTCACTGCAACTCGGAATCATCTAGACAACAATGGGTTTTTTGGTTTTAGGAGCGAGGAGGGGACTACTGCTTAGTACAGTCCTTGTTTAAGGAAATTATGAAAATCTCTCATAAGTCAAAATTGAAAATGGGAGCAAATCAAGTTTGTATTACAGATTAGAGTTCTTAATAGTAAATTCTACATGGATTATTACAGATTTCTTTTAGTATATTGAAATGTTGTTGTATTGAGTTTTGCTGGAAATAATTGGTACTTGGCCACCCCTAATCTGAACCCTCCCCTGCCCCCATAAACCTCTTTTTTTCCCATCTTTTACTACTCTTCCCCACACTTAATTTCTTTGTACTTGCTGTTCCCTCTGCTTGAAATTCTCTTCCTCCAGATGTTTACAGGATTCTTCCCTGACATTCAGGTCTTGAAATCATCACCTTCTCAGTGAGATCTTCATAGCTCCTAATCTTTCTTCTCCCCTTCTTTATTTTTCTTTTTAGCTTCTTTCATCATTTAGCATACTGTATATTTTACCTATTTATTTTCTTTATTATCAGTCTCCACCCATTAAAATAGAAGCTTCCTGAAGGCCAGAGTTTTGCCTGTTTTGTTTGCTGCCTTATCCTCAGTGCTTAGATTTGTACATGGAACACAGTATGTGCTTAACTGTTTGTTTTATACATACTTATCTTGTATAAATATGAATTATATGGAAGTTTTTATTGTAATTATGTTTGTTGTGATAGAATTTGGCCAAATACTTGAAAGCTTGCTGTTACAAAGTCTTTGTACTCTACCTTCAATCCTCTTGTTCCCAACTTCTTGTTGTTGTTATGTGCCATCTAGTCGGACCCGACCCATAGCGACCCCTCCTTGAGTTTCCGAGGCAGTATCACTACGGAAGTAGATTGCCCCATCTTCCTTCCGAGGAGTGGCTGGTGGGTTTGAATCGCCAGCCTTCTGCTTAGCAGTCAAGTGCCTTAGGCACTATGCTACCAGAGCTCCCATGAGTTCAAATATATATTTATTAAATGGAATTGTCTACTAGAAAAACTCAATTTTTTTCTGCAGAAATATATTTTTGTAATATGATGTAACAGTTGTATACACTGAAATAGCCTAGAATTAGTTTTGATATTAAAAGTTTTGCTTAGATTTGAAAAGACTTTTCTTTCCTCTTTTTTTCTAATTCTCCCAAATCCTACCTCTCTTTTTATACTCAGTTTGAAGCTTTTCCTCAAAGCTTTTTCAAATAATTCTAAGCTGCAATAATTTTTGTTTCCTCTGTGGTTTTATAATATGCTAATATATGCACATCTATTATATTTTAATATCATGATATTTCTAAATTGTGACTTATTTTGTATTGTTATATTCATAAGTATATATCTATGAATAATCCACTGTATATCCACTATATATTTTTGAGACAGTAAAAATATATTATACTTCTTGGTAGTACCCAGTAAAGTATTTTACATTAATTCATTTATTTGATCATTAGATAACAGTTATTGATCCATTTACTCTAAGGCAGGACTGTGCTTAAGTGCTGGAAATAGAGGAATAAGACATCTTTGCCATAAAGGAAATAAAAGGGCTAGTTTGGAAGGCAAAATTGTAAATAAGTAAATGCACCTAATTCAGTGAGGATAATAATTTCTACCTGGGGAGATGTAGAAAGGTTTTATAGAAGAGGAAATGCTTATGGTCAGTTTTGAAAAATGAGTAGAATTTTCCTAGGTAGATTTAAAAAAAAAAGAGAGAGAAAGAGATAGAGGGACATTCTAAACCGAGCAAAGACTTGGCACAAACTTGTGCAAGTGTATGAAGCAATATGTCTTATTTGAGGAACTGCATAGTGCAGTATGGCTGTTTTGTAGGTTGAAAGAGGATGAGGGTAGGCATGGGAATCAAATGATGAGAGGCCTCATATCCTATTCAAAGGATTTTTTTTTTTTTTTTTTTTTAAGAAAAGTAGAATATGAGAAGCCCATGAAGAGTTGTTTAGAATAGTTAACTATTTGGTCATGTTTGGGCTTTTAGAAAAATTATTTTGGTGTCACTGTAGCGGATGGATTGGAGGCAGTCCAGAATGCAGTTAGGAAACTATTGAAGAAATCTAATCCAGAGATGACAGTATGTATTAGTGTAGTAACATCTGGGATAAAGAGATATTTATGAGTTACAGTTGTTAGTATTGACTGGATGTAACTGATGACAAGAATGATACTTAGCTTTTTGGGCTTGGATTATTGAGTGTATGGTAAAACCTTTAATTAGGAGGGAATGTCGAAGATATAATAAGTTTTAGGGAGAAATAGTTAAAACCATAGAGTGGATGAGGCCATCCAGTGAGAATATATAGAGTGAAGAGAAGAGATACGAGAACATGGTGCTGGGTAAAAATAGCATTTAAGGAAAAACACACAGACACACAGGGAGAAGACCACAAAAGAAGACAGGAAAGGAAAAGACAGTAGGAAAATCAGTTGTTGTTGTTGTTATGTGCCATGTAGTTGGACCCAACTCATAGCGACCCCTCCTTGGGTTTCCGAGGCAGTATCACTACAGAAGTAGATTGCCCAACCTTCCTTCCGAGGAGTGGCTGGTGG
>NW_006921732.1:3829865-3830575 GCF_000298275.1 Orycteropus afer afer
TTGACAGTGGTAGCCGGGCACCATCCAGTTCTTCTGGTCTCATAGTCATATAGGCTGTGAATCTCATGGTGTACCAGTCGCTTGGACTAATTGTTTCCATGCATCTTTGGTTTTCTTCATTCTTCTTTGCTCTGGATGAGGAGATACCCATCGTTGCATCTAGATGGCTGCTTGCAAACTTTTAAGATCCCAGTCACTACTCACCAAAGTAGGAGGTGGGAAAATGTTTTGTGTAGTATGTTATGCCATTTGAGCTTGATGTCCCCTGTGACTATGGTCCCGAGCCGACAGGTTCAACTACTTGCTCTCTCTGGGTAGCTGGCTGTGACCAAGAAGTGATTACAACCTTGTCCATTGTCAGCTCTACTACACACCTGGGAATTGTAACAGAACATACAAATACACTTGTAGAACCATTGCCTGCCAACCCTATACATGGTCTTGGGTATACTGCCCGCTGCATAGATATACCTAATAGTTCAGCCTGTCCATCCATCTATCCGACTGTATACCCATGTTTGCCTTCACTGACAATGCAGTACTGTATGTCCAAAAGGGTTCATCTTTGTTTTCTGCACCTCCCATGTCTTCCTCTTCCTCAGTGCCAGCATGTTGATCACTCACATTTGCTACATTGCCCTATTCTTCTCCCCAGTCAGTACTTACCTCTACCTATCCAGCAGTGTTCCCTCCCCTCCCCTTCCACTCCT
>NW_006921732.1:3843013-3843779 GCF_000298275.1 Orycteropus afer afer
AATGTTGATGGGATCTGGATTGGGATTGCATTGAATGTATAGATTGCTTTGGGTAGAACTGACATTTTCACAGAGTTCAATCTTCCTATCCACGAGTATGGTATGCTCTTCCATTTATGTAGACCTCTTATGGTTTCTTGAAGTAGTTTTTTGTAATTTTCTTTGTAGAGGTCTTTTGTGTCCCTGGTAAGATTTATTCCCAACTTTCAATTTTTTTTGGTAGCTATTATAAATGGTATTGATTTCCTTATTTCTTTTTCAGCAATCTCTTTGCTGGTGTAGAGGAATCCAACTGATATTTGGATGTTGATCTTGTATCCTGCTGCTATGCTAAATCTCTCAATTAGTTCCAGCAGTTTTTTGATTGTGTCTCTTGCGTTTTCTAGGCATAGGATCATATCATCAGCATATAGGGATAGTTTGACCTCTTCCTTGCCAATGTGGATGCCTTTGAATTCCCTTTCTTGCCTTAGTGCCCTGGCTAGGGCTTCCAATAAAATCTTGAATAGAAGTGGTTACAGAGGGCATCCTTTTCTGGTTTCCACTTGCAAGGGGAATGGTTTCAGTCTCTCTCCATTGAGAATAATGTTGGCAGTTGGTTTTGCCTTGACACCCTTTATTATGTTGAGGAAGGTGCCTTCTATTCCTATTTTGCTGAGAGTTTTGATCAAGAATGGGTGTTGGATTTTATCAAATGTCTTTTCTGCATCAATTGATATGATCATGTGATTCTTTTTCTTTGTTTTATTTATGTGGTGGATGACGT
>NW_006921732.1:3844029-3846975 GCF_000298275.1 Orycteropus afer afer
TGTTTGGTAGAATTCTCCGGTGAAAGTGTCTGGGCCAGGACTTTTTTTAGTTGGTAATTTTTTGATGACCTGTTCAATTTCTTCTTTTGTGATGGATCTGTTCAACTTTTCCACATCAGTCTGTATTAGTTTTGGTAAATGGTGTGTTTCTAGAAATCTGTAGATTTCTGGTGTGTTTAAGAAATCACTTATTTCATTTCTTATTCGTGTTATTTGTATTCTCTCCCTCTTAACCTTTGTTAACTTTGCATGGGGTTTGTCAATTTTATTAATCTTTTCAGAAAACCAACTTTTCGTCCTGTTGATTTTTTCTATTGTCTTTCTATTTTGTGTTTCATTGATTTCTGCTCAAATCTTGAGTATTTCCTTTCTTCTGGTGACTGTAGGCTTTTCTTGCTGTTGTTTTTCTAATTTTTGGAGACACTGGTTTAAAGTGTTGCTTTTGTCTCTTCTTTTTTGATGTGTGCATTTATTGCTATAAATTGGCCTCTGATCATTGGCTGTGTCCCAAAGATTTTGTTATGTTGTGTTTTTATTGTCACTTGATTCATTGAATTTTTGGATTTTGTTTTTTATTTCTTCTCTTACCCAGTCCTTAGTAAGGGGGTTTTGTTTAGTTTCCATGTGTTTACTCTTTTTCTGTTGGTCTTCCTTATGTAGATTTCTAATTTGATGGCATTATGATCTGATCAGATGCTTTGCAGTATTTCAGTGTTTTTAAATTTATTAAGGCTTGGTTTATGGCCTTAGATATGGTCTGTCATGGAAAATGTTCCATTTGCACTGGAAAAGAATGTATATTGTGCTGTTGTTGGGTGAAGTGCTCTGTAGATGTCTATAAAGTCAAGTTGGTGGAGTGTATTGTTTAACTCTTCTGTGTCTTTGTTGAGTTTCTTTCCAGTTGTTCTATCTTTCATTGAAAGTGGTGTGTTAAAGTCTCCCACTATGACTGTGGAGTCATCTATTTGCCTTTTCTACTCTTTTAAAGTGTGATTTATATATTTTGGGAATCTTTCATTGGGTCTATAGATATTTATTATGGTTATATCTTCTTGTTCAATTGCTCCTGTAATCATTACGTAATGTCTTTTCTTGTCTTGTATCGTGGTTTTTGTCTTAAAGTCAATTTTGTCAGAAATTAATATCGTCACTCCTGCTCTTTTATGGTTGCCATTTGCTTGACATATCTTCTTCCAACCTTTGATTTTTAGTCTATTTTTGTTTTTGTCTGTAAGGTGTGTTTCTTGTAGACAGAATATGGATGGGTTTTGTTTTCTTATCCAATCTGCAACTCTCCATCTCTTGAGTGGTGAATTTAATACATTAACATGCAGTGTAATTATCGACAAGTATGAATTGGTTGCTGTCATTTTGTTATGTGTTTTTTCATGGTGTCATTGGTTTCTTTGTTCTGTATAATTTTCTGTGCTGAGTTCATTATGTTTATGAATTGTGTTATCATATCCTTTGTTGTTGTTGTTTTAGTATTTGCTGAATATTTGTGCTTGTCCTCTTTTTTATTGTGATGTGAAGATTTTTCATTTTTCTTTGAGGTTACCCTGTGATTTATAATTTTCTCCCCAAGTTTATACCAGTCCATTCTATCTTGAAACTCTCTTGACTTCTTCACCATTTAGAAATTCTATAACTACACTATATTTTCCCTCTTTTTGGTTTGTAGTTGTCCTCATTTGGTGATTGAAGTCTCTGGTTCCCTGTTTACAACCTTGTAAACTTATTTTACTTTGGGTTTGTCTGTAGCTGTGGTTTCTGAGTTATGTCATCTTGTGTATTAAGGATCAGTTGCTATTTTTGGTTCTCTGTTCAAAGGACTCCCTTTAGCATGTATTGTAAGGTTGGTCTGGTTTTAATAAATTCCCTTAGTTTCTGCTTATCTGGAAATCTCCTAATTTCACCATCATATTTGAGGGACAGTTTTGCCTGGTATAAAATTCTTGGTTCAAAATTTTTCTCTTTCAGGGTTTTATATATACCATCCCATTGCCTTCTTGCTTGCATGGTTTCTGCTGAGAAATCAGAGCTTATTCTTACTGGTTGTCCTTTGTAAGTAACTTTTTGTTTTTCCCATGCTACTCTCAGGGTTCTTTTTTTCTCTTTGGTTTTAATGAGTTGATGATGATATATGTCTTGGTTATGTTCTTTTGGGGTCTATCCTATTGAGGGGGTTCATTGGACTTCCTGAATGGATATATTCTCATCTTTCATCAGATTAGGGAAGTTCTCTTCCAACAAATCTTGGACAGTTTTCTCAGTGGTTTTATTTTTTTCTTCCTGTTCTAGAATTCTAATGACATATAGATTGTTCCTTTTGTTGGTATCCCACATGGACCTTAGCCTTTTTTTCATTTTGCTTTGACCTTTTTTCTGATTGATCCCTTTCCAAAGAAGTATTCAGGTATTTGTCTTCAATATCATTTATTCTGTCTCCCATTCATCAATTCTACTCCTTTCCCTTTCAATTTATTATCTAATTCTGACAATTTAGTATTAATCTTCTGGATTTTTATCTGTAGATTTAGAATGATTTCTAATTTTTCATTTATTTTGTCATTTTGTTCTTGTATATTCTTCTGAAATTCTTCTAGGGATTTCTCTGTGTTTTCCGTGGTCTGTCTCTCAGTCCTTTGAAGATAGCTAATTATAATTCTTTTGAATTCCTTATGAGGGAGTTCCAATGCTGCCTCTTCCTCAGGGATGTGTTCTAGGTCTGTATTCTGCTCCCTTGTTTCTACCACTTTATCCTGCTTCTTTGTGTGGACTGTGAGGGTCTGTTGTGTCTGAGACATTGTGGAGTTGTTGTATTTAGATCTCTGTTAGCTGTCTGTGAATAATAGCCAAGGGTGAGTCAGTCTCTTCTTGGTGGTTGTTTATTGTTGGCCCATTGGTGGAGAAGGAAGTGGTGGCTCTCAGTAAGTGAAGTTGCAG
>NW_006921732.1:3847910-3856804 GCF_000298275.1 Orycteropus afer afer
TGCAAATTCTTCTGCTAGTTGGACTTTAGTCCACTTCTATATCCTTCCCTTCAGGGCTCAGGGGTCCAGGATTATCTTCTGTATCTGTGTTTTTGTTGGTTCTCCTTTTCTTTGTTGAAGAGGGTCTGTGCAGTCTTTCTGCCTATTCCACCATCTTACCAGAAGAATTCTCAGTGTGGTTTTAATGTGCATATCCCTAATGACTAGTGATTTTGAGCACCTTGTTATATGCTTAATAACCATTATGAAGAACCAAACCAAACTCAATGCCATTGAGTTGTATCCAACTCATAGCGACCCCTCCTTGGGTGTCCGAGACAGTATCACTAAGAAGTAGATTGCCCAACCTTCCCTCCAAGGAGTGGCTTGTAGGTTTGAACTGCCAGCCTTCTGGTTAGCAGTCAAATGCCTTAGACACTATGCCACCAGAGCTCATATTAGTTATCTTCTTGTGTGAAGTACCTGTTCAAGGTTTTCCCCATTATTTTACTGTGCAAGTACAACTCTTGTTTTCAAAAAGAAAATGAGAGAATGGTTAAGTAAATTTTTTTTAAAAAAAGACTTGATTGTGAAGGGAAAGTGATAAGGCAGTAACTAGAGGGGAATGTGGGGCTGAAGGAGAGGTTCTTATGTTAGTTTACAGACTGTGAGAGGTAGAAGTTAAAAAAGCAGAGGGCATATTTGTTTTAAAATTAATAGATGTATGAATTGGAAGTTAAATTAAACTCCCATTGAGTGGATAAGTTATGAGTATTTGGGATATGTTTTTCTTGAAATATATTAGAATAATAGCCACTAACAAATAGAATACACGAGTTCAATTTTAGAAGTCAAAGGGAACTTAGAATTTTCTTGGCCAGTTCCTTTATTGGATGGATGAGGGAATTGAGACCTAGGTTGGTACTTTTACCTTTTACTTTATTAATTTTGTTTGTTTGAAATTATTTCAATTAAGCTTATATTTAGATTTAAATTATGAGATTTATAATATATTAAGCTTAAATTTCTTTTTTTTCAGACCAGACTCTTGTTACACATTGTCTGTTTATATGAAATAATATTTGATTCTTAACTACATATATGACTTTAAAAAATAGACCAGGGAACTAATTTACTAAACTTTCACTGAAAACACATAAAACATTATTTAAAAAAGCTGGTGAAAAATACCCAAGAGTCTAATCCAAAGACAAAATTTACTGCCATCGAGTTGTTCTGACTCATAATGACCTCTCCTTGGGTTTCCAAGGTGGTATCTCTACGGTAACCTCTATGGAAAAGTTTTGAACAGCTAAGGAAGACAAACTTGTCTGTCAGTTTGTTGTACAGTGGTGGTTTGCATGTTGCCGTGAGGCTTGAGGCTGTGCCACTGGTGTCTCTAATGCCATCATAGTTACACATGGTACACAGGTTTCAACAGAGCTTACAGACTGAGATAGACTAGGAAGAAGGAAGATGCCATCCACTTCTCAAAGAATTGGCTGGGGAATACCTTATGAATAGCAGAGAAACACTGGCTGATACATTACTAGGCAACTTTATGAATAGCCATGAAACCTGTCCAATACAGTGCACAAAGACAAGCCCCTTAGGTTGGAAGGTGCTCAAAATACAAGTGGGAAAGAGCTGCCTCATCAGAGTAGAACCAACCTTACTGATGTGGATAAAGTAAAGCTTTTGGGACCTCCATTTGCTGACATGGCACGACTCAGTTTGAGGAGAAACACCTGCAAACATCCATTAATAATCGGACATGGAATGTACGAAGTATGAATCTAGAAAAATGGGAAGTTGTCAAAAATGAAATGGAACACATAAAGATTGATATCCTAGGCATTAGTGAGCTGAAATGGGCTGGTTTTGGCCATTTTGAATCAGACAACCATATGATCTACTATGCCGGAAATTACAGTTTGAAGTGGAATGGTGTGACATTCTTCATCTCAAAGGATGTTTCAAGATCTGTTCTGAAGTACAATGCTGTCAGGAAGACCAGTTAATACTATGATTATTCAAATTTACGCACCAACCACCAAAGCCAAAGATGAGGAAATTGAAGATTTTTATCAACTTATGCAGTCTGAAATTAACCAAACATGTGACCAAGATGTGTTGATTATCACTGGTGACTGGAATGCAAAAGTTGAAAACAAAGAAGAATCACCAGTAGTTGGAAAATTTGGTCTTGGTGTCAGAAATAACACTGGAGATTGCATGATAGAATTTTGCAACACCAACAACTTACTCATTGCAGATATCTTTTTCAGCATCGCAAATGGCAGCCATACACGTGGACTTCGCTAGATGGAGTACACACGAATCAAATTGACTATATCTGTGGCAAGAGGCAATGGAAAAGTTCAGTATCTTTAGCCAAAACAAGGCCAGGAGCTGAGTGTGAAATAGACCATCAACTGGTCATTTGCAAGTTCAGCTTGAAGTTGAAGACAATTAAAACAAATCCACAAGAGCCAAAATATGGCCTTGAATATATCCCTCCTGAATTTAGAGACCATTTAAAGAATAGGTTTGATGCATTGAACACCAATGACCGAAAACCAGAAGAATTGTGGGATGATGTCAAGAACATCATCTATGAAGAAAGCAAGAGGTCATTAAAAAGACAAGAAAGGAAGAAAAGATCAAAATGGATGTCAGAAGAGACTCTGAAAATTGAAAATTGCCTTTGAGTCGAGAGTAGCTAAAGGAACTGGAAGAAATGACAAGATAAAAGAGCTGAACAGAAGATTTCAAAGAGCAGCTTGAGCAGACAAACCCAATTACTATAATGAAATGTACAAAGGCCTGGAGTTAGAAACCCAAAAGGGAAGAACATGCTTGGCATTTCTCAAGTTGAAAGAACTAAGGAAAAAATTTAAGCCTCTATTTGCAATATTGAAAGTTTCTATGGGCAAAATATTGAATGATGCAGGAAGTACTAAAAGAAGATGGAAGTAATACATAGAGTCATTGTACCAAAAAGACGTGGCTGATCTTCATCCGTTTCAAGAGGTGGTATATGATCAGGAACCAGTGGTATTGAAGGAAGAAGTTGAAGCTGCACTGAAGGAATTGGCGAAGAACAAGGCACCAGGAATTGACGGAATACCCATTGAAATGTTTTGACTAACAGATGCCCTGCTGGAGACACTCACTCGGTTATGCCAAGAGATTTGGAAGACAGCTACCTGGTCAACTGACTGGAAGAGATCCATATTTGTATCCATTCCAAAGAAAGGTAATCTGACAGAATGTGGAAATTATTGAACAATATCATTAATATTGCGTGCAAGTAAAATCTTACTGACGATAATTCAAAAACGGTTGCAGCAATATACTGACAGAATTTCCATAAATGCAAGCTAAATTTAGAAGAGGACGTGAAATGAGGGATATCATTGCTGATGTCAGATGGATCTTGGCTCAAAGCAAAGAATACTAGATAGATGTTTACTTGTGTTTTATTGACTATGTCAAAGCATTCGATTGTGTGGATCATAACAGATTATGGGTAACATTGAGAAGAATGGGGATTCCAGAACACTTACTCATGAGGAACCATAGACCAGGAAGTTGTTCAAACGGAGTAAGGAAACACTACATGATTTAAAATCAAGAAGGAAGTGTGTCAGGGTTATATCCTTTTACCATACTCATTCAGTCTATAAACTGAGCACATAATCTGAGAAGCTAGACTATATGAAGAAGAATGTGGCATCTGGATTCAAGGAAGAATCATTAATAACCTGAGATATGCTGATGACACAGTTTTGCTTGCTGAAACTGAGGTTGACTTGAAGCACTTACTGATGAAGATTGAAGAATGCAGTCTGCAGCGTGGATTACATCTCAATATAAAGAAAACAAAAATCCTCACAACTGAATGTATAAGCAGCATCACGATAAATGGAGAAAAGATTGAAGTTGTCAAACACTTCACATTGCTTGGTTCTATGATCGATGCCAGTGGAAGCAGCAGTCAGGACATCAGATGATGTATAGCCCTGGGCAGATTGGCTGCAAAGGACCTCTTTCAAGTGCTGAAGAGCACAGATATCTCCTTGAGGACTCAAGTACGCCTGACACAAGCCATAATATTTTCAATTGCCTCATATAAATGAGCTGGACAATGAATAAGGAAGACTGAAGAAGAATTAATGCTTTTGAGTTGTGGTGCTGGCGAAGAATGCTGAAAGTACCATGGACTGCTAAAAGATCTAACAAATATGTCCTCGAGGAAGTGCAGCCGGAATGCTCCTTGGAAGCGAGAATGGCCAGACTTTGTCTCACCTACTTTCATCATTGTTCTGGTTACCTAGTGCCACTCTGACAAGAATATACCACAAAAGGCATGGCCTTAACAAGCAGGAGTTTATTCTTACAATTTGGAGGCTTTAAGTCCAAGTTCAGAGTGCCAGCTAGGTGGAATCCCCTCAACCCTGTGGTCCAGTTCTGCCTCCTGCTCCCAGCCCACTGGAGCTAAAGGGATTTCTTCACTCAGCCAACTGCTGGCTGCTGAGGCTGAGAAGCCCCAAGGTTGACAACTAAAAAGGCACAGTCCTGATGTTACCAAACCACCTGGCAGGCATTAACTTAAATTACACATGGTACACAGGTTTCAACGGAGCTTACAGACTGAGATAGACTAGGAAGAAGGAAGATGCCATCCACTTCTCAAAGAATTGGCCATGCCATAGGCTAGAGACCATTCCTCAGGCTTCTCCTTATATGCAGGAAGCAGACCACATCCCAGAGGCAGCTACTCAGCTGCTTGTGGTAGATCCCACCATGGAGTTGATTGCCAGTCTCATCATGGGGAATACTACCACCAGCTGCCCAGCCACTCAACCAGGCCCAGCCAGGTTGACACACAAACATCACTACCACAGTCATGTTATCAGAAGGGACCATTTCCTGGAGAACAATGTCATGCTTGGTAAGGTGGAAGGTTGATGAAAGAGGGGAAGGCCCTCAACGAGATGGATTGACACCGTGGTTGCGGCTATGGGCTCAAATATAGCAAGAATTGTGGAGCTGGCATGGGACAGGGCGGTGTTTTGTTGTACTGTGCATAGGGTTGCTATGAGTCTGACATGACTCGACAGCACCTAACAACAACAACAATACATCATCTCTGTGGAAGCAGATTGCCCAGTCTTCCTTCCGAGGTGTGGCTCATGGGTTTGAACTGCCAGCCTTCTAACATTTGATTGTTAATTACATATGTGACTTTAAAAAATAGACCAGGGAACCTAATTTACTAAACTTTCACTGAAAACACAGTGAAATATTATTTAAAAGAATTTGCCAAAAAACTCCAACAGTCTAGAGAAGTCAAAATGTTGTTAGGTGCTGTGAAGGTGGTTCTGACGAGGTCTCTCCAGCCTTGCTTCTAAGGAGGATTCTGGCTGTACTTCTTTCAAGGCAGGCTTATTCACTCTTGTAGTAGTCCATGGAACATTCAGTATTCTTTGCCAGCACCACAATTCAAATGCATCAATTCTTCTGTGGTCTTTTTTGTTCATGGTCCAGCTGTCACATGTATATGAGGTGATTGAAAATATGATGGCTTAGGTCAGGTTCACCTTAGTCTTCAAAGTGACATCTTTGCTCTTTAATGAGGTCTTTTGCAGCAGATTTGCTCAATGAAGTAATACATCATTTGATTTCTTGACTATTGCTTCTATGGGCATTGATTGTGGATCCAAGTAAAATGAAATCCTTGACAACTTCAGTCTTTTCTCTGTTATCATGGTCTTGCTTATTGGTCCAGTTGTGAGGATTTTTGTTTTCTTGATGTTGAAGTGTGATCCAACTGAAGGGTGTGGTCTTTGATTTCATCAGTAAGTGCTTCAAGTTCTCTTCACTTTCAGCAAACAAGGTTGTGTCATCTGCATATTGCAAATTGTTAATTAGTCTTCTCCAGTCCTGATGCTGTGTTCTTCTTCATCACAAGAACCTTAAAAAGAATGACTTACACTGCTTACTCAGCCTTCAGTTTCCATATGCATGTCAGATATCTTTTTTGGTTTTTCTGACTATCTCTTGGATGAATTAAATGCTTCCTCTCTGAGTATCCATCTGTCATGGATTATATTGTATAGTTGGCCCTCCCCTGATTGGGCTGTAAATTTCTTGTTTTCAGAGCTCTTAGTATATAGCTCTTAAGCATACATAGTAGATGATCTATATCTATATATATATGCTTGAGTGATAGATGTATCAATTCATAGACTGGACAAAATGATAAGCTTGCCTTTTGATCATCCATAAATTTACCAATGTCCGAGAAGGAAATTTCCTAAACCTACATATATGTAACACTGTTGCTATGGATGGGTTTCAGTAATCTCTGAATTTTGTGAAATGTATTTTGTTTTCAGTATTTAGATGTTGGATTTCCTCCTCCCACTTTGAAGTCTTGTAAGCTTATTTGTTTATTGAAAGGTTTGCCCTAAACCTCCATTTATTATACAGGATGTTTTGAAGAGATAATTGGTGAATTGGCATGAACAACATCTTTATATAAGAAAGTGGTCTTTATATAAAGTATTGTGAAGATTGACCAGAAACTGTGTTTTGAGTTTTTGAAAATTGTGAACATACTTTCAAAATTCCCTCTTCTGTGGTAGTTCTTTCCACTATGACTTCAATACAGAACTTGTTAGAGTGTTCCTTTTTAGAAAAATGATTTTAAAAAGTTTTAAAATAGGAGTGGAATGGGACTGTAGAGAGGGCATGTGAAGTTTTTATAAACTCATGCAGCTGTCACGTGATTTTACCCCTGGGAATATACTTTTCTGGATGTCAGCTTTAAATTAGGTCATTTCATGGTTCTGTTTGTCCTTTTGGTGTTCCTTTAATGACAAGTGTGGATGCTTCCCTGACATGGTGTTCTTATTATAGTTTGCTTAGGATGGTGTTGAAGAAAGTGTTACTTTTGCTCAAATATTATTTGTAGTATTTTAAAAATAACTTCCAACAGGGCAACGTGACATTTTTGTGACTTACTACTTAAAAGCTTTAAGGAAAATAATTTTGAAGTCACCCTTTTCAATCATTAACCTCATGTGTCATGCATTTAATATAGCAACAGAGAAACAAATTCTTATTTAACTGTCTAGGAAGATTATCACTAATAATGATCTTTTATGGTGATTAAAGAGCTGCTATTATTCAATATTAAAAAAGTGATAAGAAAAAAGCTTTATAAATCTAGTTAATAGTGATTGATACTCAACGTGATATATGACTTTTTGTTTGGAAGTGGAACTTTTAGATCTGTTCCTCTAGTTGGCATTCCATCAAACATCTTCCCACTTCTGTCCCAGATTTATGCTCTTTTTTTAAAAAAATTTTTATTGTGATTTGAGTGACAGATTACAGTGCAAATTCATTTTCCATACAGCAGTTTACATACATTTTGTCTCATGACATATTGACTGCAATTTCCCACAATGGGTTTTTGCTCTTTTGAAGAATTATCTGATAATCTAATTATCTACTTTATTCCCCCCACCCCCCCATTGTCTTCGGGTCAGCTCTGACTCATGGCAACCCCGTGTGGGTCAGAATAGAACTGTGCTCCATAGGGTTTTTCAGTGGCTGATTTTTCAGAAGTAGATCACAAGGCCTTTCTTCCTAGGCACCTCTAGGTAGATTCAAACTTCCAACCATTCTGTTAACAGACGTGCCTATTAACCTTCTATGCCACCCTGGGTCTCCATTATCTACTGGTCCAGACTTTTCATTGAGGGGGAGATAATAATTATACCTATAAAGTGCTTTCTGTTTTGATTTTCATAGCAGTCAAATAAAGAGTTATGGTAGATGTTCTCATCTCCACTTAGGAAGAAGAAGAAAAAAAAAACAGTTAAAAAGAAATTAAGCAACTTTTCTAAGATCACACCACTCTGAAATATTGTTTGTGAATTCCCACACCTTATTGTGACAAAATTATTGATGTTCAGTGTAGATAAGATAATTTCTATGAAATAAAAAATAAAATTATGGTGGGGAATGTTCAAGAAAATCTCAAATTCTGTTGCTTGGCTTTGTTTGGTGGTTACCGAGTATTAGTCCTTGATTAATGAACCAGTCAAGCATAATGTGCTATTTATTGAGTTGGAAGTTTTAGTATAGAGCTTTGCAAGGCACTTCAAAAAAATTTTTTATAAATTTTAAATTGTGGTTTGAGTGCAGGTTTACAAAGCAGATTTGTTTTACTTTCAGAAGTTCATGCACATTTGGTATCATGCCCTGATTACAATCCCAGCAGTAAAAAGCTCTCTTCCCTGTGCCTCAAATGCTGCCCTTCTATTGTGTCATAGTTGATTGATCCGAGGGGTGCATCTCCCTAGGGTAGATAGGTGCATCACCCTGGGGTAGGTGTTCTGCTTGTAGGCCTTTGTACTGTTTGGCTGAGAGTTAATCCACAGAAGTAAGTCCAGTTCCAAACCTGAAGGATTTCAGGCCGTAGTCTCAGGGGTTCCACCAGTCCCTATCTGACCAGTAACTGTGGTTATTTATTTATTATTTATTTGTTATTAATTAATTAATTTATTATTCTTATTATTTGGGTGAAGATTTACAGAGCAAATTCACTTTCCATACAACAGTTCACATGTACTTTGTCTCATGTCATTGACCACAGTTTACCACAATGCAACAGCTCCCCTCCCACGTCCTCCCCATAGTTACCTCTTCCCAGTGACCGTCCCTCCATACTCTTCCTGTGCCCTGAGCTGTCTCCCTGTGCAGAAGCAGCCCTTCCTTCTCCCGTGATTGTTCTCTCTAGGGCGTGTGTCTACTTGAGGTAAATGTTTAACTCACATGCCTGTACATTGTTTGGCTGGAAACCACAGGTGTGGGTTCAATTCCAGACCTGAAGGGCA
>NW_006921732.1:3860664-3881709 GCF_000298275.1 Orycteropus afer afer
TTGGTTGAAAATTTTTCTTTTTCAGGGTTTTATATATACCGTCCCATTGCCTTCTTGCTTGCATGGTTTCTGCTGAGAAATGAGAGCTTATTCTTACAGGTTGTCCTTTGTAAGTAACTTTCCCCTGCTGCTCTCAGGATTTGTTCTTTGTCTTTGGTTGTGATGAGTTTGATGATGATATGTCTTGGTTATTTTCTTGTGGTGTCTATCCTGTTTGGGGTTCGTTGGACTTCCTGAATGGATATATTCTCATCTTTCATCAGATCAAGAAAGTTCTTTTCCAACAAATCCTGAACAATTTTCTCAGTGGTTTCATTTGTCTCTTCCTATTCTGGAATTCCAGTCACATGTAGGTTATTCCTTTTGTTGGTATCCCACATTGACCTTAGGCTTTCTTCATTTTTCTTTGATCTTTTTTCTGATTGATCCCTTTCTAAAGAAGTATGCAGATATTTGTCTTCAATCTCATTAATTTTGTCTTCCTTTGCATCAGTTCTACTCCTTTGCTTTTTCAATGTGTTATCTAATTCTGACAATTTAGTATTAATCTTCTGGATTTCTATTTGTAGATTTAGAATCATTTCTAATTTTTTATTAATTTTGTCATTTTGTTCTCGTATTTTCTTCTGAAATTCTTCTAGGGATTTGTCTGTATTTTCCTTGATCTGTCTCTCAATCCTTTGAAGATACCTAAATATCATAATTTTGAATTCCTTATCAGAGAGTTCCAATGCTGCTGCTTCTTCAGGGATGTGTTCTGGGTCTGTATCCTGTTCCCTTGTTTCTACCACTTTATCTTGCTTCTTTGTGTGGAGTGTGATGGTCTGTTGTCTCTGAAACATTGTGGAGTTGTTGTATTTAGATCGCTTTTAACTGTTTGTGAAGAGCAGGCAAGGGTGAGTCAGGCTCTTCTTGGTGGTGGTTTATCTGGTGGAGAAGGAAGTGATGGCTCTCACTCAGTAAGTGAAGCTGCAGGAGGTGTGGGTGTAGTTGTGTTGTATGGGGACTATTGCTGTCTTCCACTCAGCTAGAGAAAAATAACATTTGAATAACCATCAAATAAGTAAAAGCAAATCGACAAAACACACCCTGTGTAATCACACAGGAACAGTAACCAAAAAAAGAAAAAAAGGGTAAAAATACAATATCTGGGGAGAGGGCAATAAGAGAAAAAATGTAGAGAAGGAAAATGATGAAGGGTAAAAAATGGGAAAAACGCAAAAAGAAAAGCAAGGAGCAGAGTTAACCACAAAAAAGAAAAGAGAATTGCAACCAGGAACAGGAAAAAGAAAAAAAGCTGACGACTAGAACCTGGGAGGCGAAGATTAAAGACTAATAGTACAAAGGACAAAAGTACTACCACTAATAGTAGTTTTAAATCAGACACAAAGAAACAAACTAAAACACAGAAAAAAGAGAAAAAAAAATCGGGACAGGGCAGGGCACCCAGGTTCCATCCGAGCACACAGACTGGGATGGGATTGCCCCATCTTCTTTCCGAGGAGTGACTGGTGGGTTTGAACCGCCAGCCTTCTGGTTAGCAGTCAAGTGCCTTAGGCACTACGCTACCAGAGCTCCTATGATCGTTCATAGTATTTTTTAAAATCCTTTTTATTCCTCTAACATTAGTAGCAATGTCTCTGCTTTCGTTTCTGATTTTAGTAATTAGAACCTTTTCTTTTTTTCCCTTGGTCAGGAAAGATGAGACATTCTGCTTCTGTAAAGATTTATAGCCTTGGAAACTCTATGGGGCAATTCTGCTCTGTTCTAAGAGTTCACTATGAGTTGGAATCGACTTGATGGCAATGGGTAGGGTCTTCCAAGGCACCACTGGATGAGTTCAAACCATCGAGTGCTTAATCTAGTGCTTATATGTGTATTAGTTATTAAACTATAGTTCCTTTTTCCTTTTTTTAGCAGAATAATGAGGGCAACTTTTAGCTCATGACAGCATTTCTACACTGCAAATACTTTTGGAGAGTGAAGAGGCGAGGTGATGGAGGAATATTGTTTCCAAATATATATATACCTAGTGATTAAGAGTCTGGGACATGAAATGAGGCTACCTGAGTCCAAATCCTTGCTCTGCCCATGTGTGTGACTTTGTGCAAATTACTTCTTTTTTTCTCATAATTTATTCAGCAAATACTTGAATGCTTACTATGTTCCAGACACTGTTCTAGGTGCCAGGGATACCCAGAAGGAATACTCAGGAAGGAGCATTAAGGCAAAATCTCTCGTCTTCTTGTAATTTACATTCTGGAGGACTTAGTTCTGTATCTCTTTAGTTGTTAAGAGGTTGAAATGTAAAGTGCACTTGGAACAAAATCTGGTGTACAGTAAGTGATAAGTAAATATTGTTCCTTCTTATCTACCCTTCCCTCCCTCATAGACACACAAAATACTGATTCATTGACTACTTTGTGGAAGTTTTTGATATTAAAAGATGTTGTTGTTGTTGTTAGGTGCCATTGAGTTGTCTCTGACCGATAGTGAGCCTCTGCAGAGCAGAACAAAACACTGCCTGGTCCTGTGCTGACCTGTCATTGGCAGCCACTGTGTCTGTCCATCTTGTTGAGGGCCTTACCCTTCTTCGTTGATCCTCCACTTTACCAAGCATCATATCCTTCTCCAGGGAGTGGTTCCTTCTGACAACATGACCAAAGAGGTGAGACAAAGTCTGGCCGTTCCCACTTCCAAGGAGTATTCCGGCTGTACTTCTTCCAGGACAGATTTGTTAGCCCTGTTAGCAGACAGTGGTACTCAGCATTCTTCTCCAACACCACCACTTAAAAGCATCAACTCTTCTTTGGTCTTCCTTATTCATTGTTCAGCTCTCACATATGTAAGAGGTGATTGAAAATACCATGGCTTGGGTTAGATGCACTTTTGTCTTTAAGGAGACATCTTAATCACTTGAAAGAAGCCTTTTGCAGCAGATTTGTGCAATGCACTATATTGTCTGATATCTTGACTATTGCTTCCATTGGTATTGATTACAGAACCAAGTAATATGAAGTCCCTGACAACTTCAGTCTTTTCTCCATTTATCGTGAAGCTGTTTATTGGACCCATTGTGAGGATTTTTGTTTTATTTATATTGAGGTTTAATCCATACTGCAGATCGTAGTCTTTAGTCTTCATCAGTAAGTGCTTCAAGTCATCCCCACTTTCAGCAAGCAAAGTTGTGTCCTCTGCTTATTGAAGGTTGTTAATGAGTTTTCCTCCAATCAGGTTCTTCTTCATATAATCCAGCTTCTCATATTATTTGCTCAGCATGTAAGTTGAATAAGTATGGTGAAAGGATACAGCCTTGCAGCACTCCCTTCTTGATTTTGAACCATGCAGTGTCCCCTTGTTCTGTTCGAATGACAGCCTCCTGATCTATATACAGGTACTTCATGAGTCAAATTAAGTGTTCTGGAATTCCCATTTTTCTCAGTGTTATCCATAATTTGTTATGATCCACACAATCACATACTTTTACATAGTCAATAAAATGCAAATTTTATTTTATCTTTCTGGTATTCTTTGCTTTCAGCCAAGATCTATCTGACATGAACAGTGATATCCCTTGTTCCACATCCTCTTCAGAATTTGGCTTGCACCTCTGGAAATTCTCTGTCAATATACTGCTGCAACCATTTTTTAATATCTTCAGTAAGAATTTACTTGCATGTGATATTAATGATATTGTTTGATAATTTCCACATTCTGTAGGATCACCTTTCTTTAGAATGAGTACAGATATGGATCTCTTCCAATCAATTGGCCAGGTAACTCTCTTCCAAATCTCTTGGCACAACTGAATGAGTGCCTCCAGTGAGGCATCCGTTTGTTGAAACATCTCAATGAGTATTCCGTCGATTCCTGTTCTTTGCCAATTCCTTCAGTGCACCTTTGACTTCTTCCTTCAGTATCATATCATATTCCACCTCTTGAAATGGATGAACATCAACCATTTCTTTTTTAGTACAGTGACTCTGTGTATTCCTTCCATCTTCTTTTGGTGCTTCCTGGATCATTCAATATTTTGCCCATAGAACCTTCAGTGTTTCGACTCGAGGCTTAAATTTTTTCCTCAGTTGTTTCAGCTTGAGAAATGCCAAGCGTGTTCTTCCCTTTTGGTTTTCTAACTCCAGGTCTTTGCACATTTCTTTAAGTAATTAGCTTTGTCTGCTCAAGCTACTCTTTGAAATATTCTGTCTAGCTCTTTTATCTTGTCATTTCTTCCATTTCCCTTAGCTGCTTTCTGCTCAAAGGCAGGTTTCAGAGTCTCTTCTGACATCCTTTATGGTCTTTTCTTCCATTCTTTTAAATGACTTTTTGCTTTCTTCATGGATGGTGTTCTTGATGTCATTGCACAATTCCTCTAGTTTTCAGTTATTGGTGTTCAGTGCATCAAATCTATTCTTTAAATGGTCTCTAAATTCAGGAGGGATATTGTTGTTGTTGTTGTTGTTGTGTGCCGTCGAGTCGGCCCCGACTCATAGCGACCCCTCTTTGGGTTTCTGAGGCAGTATCACTACGGAAGTAGGATTGCCCAACCTTCCTTCGATATTATGCAGGTTATATTTTGGCTCTCGTAGGCTTGTTTTAATTGTTTTCAACTTCAGCTCGAACATGCATATGAGCAGTTGATGGTCTGTTCCAGTCAGCTCCTGGCCTTGTTTTGGCAAAACATATTGAACTTCTCCATTGCCTCTTGCTACAGATGTAGTCAATCTTATTCCTGTGTAGTCCATCTTGTGAAGTCCACGTGTGTAGTTGCTGCTTATGTTGTTGAAAAAAAGGTATTTGCAATGAATAAGTCGTTGGCCTTGCAAAAGTCTATCATGTGATCTCCAGCATTATTTCTGTCACCAAGGCCATATTTTCCAACTACCAGTAACTCTTCTTTGTTTCTAACTTTTGTATTCCATTCACCAGTGATAATCAACACATCTTGATTGCATATTCGGTCAATTTCAGACTGCAGAAGTTGGTAGAAATCTTTGATTTCCTCATCTTTGGCTTTTATGGTTGGTGTGTAAATTTGAATAATAGTAGTATGGCATATGAGTATTATCCTATCACTGACAGCATTGTACAGATCTATTTGTACAGATCTTGAAACACTGTTTGTGATGATGCATGCCACACTATTCCTCTTCAAATTGTCATTCCCGGCATACTAGATCATATGGTTGTCTGATTCAAAATGGCCAAAACCAGTACATTTCAGCTCAGTAATGCCTAGGTTATTGATCTAGGTTATGTGTTCCATTTCATTTTTGACAACTTTCAGTTTTCCTAGATTCATACTTCATACATTCCATGTTCCAATTATTAATGGATATTTGCATCTGTTCTACTCATATTGAGTTGTGCCACATCAGCCAATGGAGACCCTGAAAGCTTTACTCTATCCATGTCATTAAGGTCATCTCTACTCTGAGGAGTCAGCTCTTTCATAGTCAAATTTTGAATGCCTTTCGACTTGATGGGTTCATCTTCCAGCACTACATTGGACAGTGTTTCCAGGCTATTCATAAAGTTTTCCAGAAATATATCAAACAGTGTTTTACTGCTATTCATAAGGTTCTCACTGGCCAGTTGTTTGGGAAGTGGATGGCCTCTTCCTTCTTCTGAGTCTGTTTTAGCCTGGAAGCTCCACTGAAACCTGTCCAGCATGGGTAGCTTTCCTGGCATTTTGCAACACCAGGAGCATAGCCTCCAGCCTCCCATCAGCACCCAAGCAACCACAGGACAACAAACTAACAGACAAGTTCATCTCCCTTACTTGCTCCTAACCCCTCGGTCTACCTTGGGCTCTGGCCTTAAAATAGAGCCACCCCCAAGTGAAAGCAGCCCCTGAGCCTTGCACCTGCCTACCTCAGACCCCAGCCTTAAAACAGAGCTGCCCCTAAGTGAAAAGCAGCCTTCGAGCCCCCACCTGCCTACCTTGGTCCCAGTCTTAAAATAGAGTCGCCTTCAAGTGACAGCAGCCCTCTAGCCCTGTGCCTGCCTACCTTAGACCCCGACCTTAAAATAGAGCTGCCCCCAAGTGAAAAGCAGCCCCGGAGCCCCTGGCTGGCCTACCTTGAGGCCTGGCCTTAAAATAGAGCTGCCCCCAAATGAAAAGCAGTCCCCCAGCCCTGGGCCTGCCTACCTTGTGCCCCAGCCTTCAAATAGAGCTGCCACCAAGCCTAAAGGAGCCCCAGAGCCACAGGCCCACCTACCTAGGGCCCTGACCTTAAAATGGAGCTGCCCCCAAGCAAAAAGCAGCCCCTGAGCCCTGGGCACGCCTACCTTGGACCCTGGCCTTAATAATATTAAAAGATACACAAAACAGTCTATTTCAGTTTATTCTTATATTTGTCCATGTATTGGGTCCACTCATATGCTTCCAGCCATTGAACTCTAATGTGGCAGGTGTACTATACACTACTCACCAATGAACCCCTTTCCATGCCACCTTGCAAGAAGCTCTTAATCAGTGATTGCTCTACTACCCTGTTTTGAATATTCTCAATGTTGAAATGCAAATTTTACAATGATTCTTTTAAGGAGTTTTCAAGGAAGCTGTAGGAGCTCTGGTAGCATAGTGCCTAAGGCACTTGACTGCTAACCAGAAGGCTGGAGGTTCAAACCCACTAGCCACTCCTTGGAAGGAAGGTTGGGCAATCTACTTCCATAGTGATACTGCCTTGGCAACCCAACGAGGGGTTGCTATGAGTCGGGGCCGACTTGACGGCACATAACAGCAACAACAACAACAAGGAAGCTGTAGAGAAGTCAAGAACGTAAAGAGCAACAAATTATTAAAATTGATAAATTGAAGGCCATCGTAAATATTAATGACATCTGGGAGGATTGGCTAATAATGGTATAGCATTGAAATTAAATGTTGTGTTGTTGTTGTTGTTATGAGCTGTGGAGTCAGACCCAACTCATAGTGACCCCTCCTTGGGTTTCTGAGGCAGTATCGCTATGGAAGTAGATTGCCCAGCTTTCCGAGGAGTCGCTGGTGGGTTTGAACTGCCAGCCTTCTGGTTAGCAGTGAAGTGACTTAGGCACTACACTACCAGAGCTCCTAAATGTTGTAGTAGTGTTTATTAATTTGGGAATTTACAAAAATCTGTGTCATTAAACAGATTTTTATTTACTGCCTACCAAGTGCTGTGTTGGCAGTACTTTGGTAAATAAGACAGTCATGGAACCTATCCTCATGCAGCTGATATTCTACACTGTTGCAAAAATTAACATAGACTCATAATAGCTATTTAGGAAACCTAGTTTGAAGGATCAAGAAAGGACTTCCTTAAGGAATTGGGAATTAATCTGAAATTGGAAGGTTGAGTTAGTTTGCATTAGCCAGGAGGAGAGACTAGGAAGAAAAGAGTGAGAAACAGCAGTCCAAGCAGAGGGAACAGTGAAGATAAAGGACCAGAGTTGGGAAGGAAAATGATTCTCTTGGGGAATAGGAAGATATCCGTGTGGATAGAGAAAAGTGAACAAGAGGGAAAGTGACAACGAATACACTGGAGAGGTAATCAGGAGTTAAATTATGCAGGACTTTGTAACTTCATAGTAAGAAATATTGATATTATTTTCAGTGCAATGACAAAGGAAGGGTTTCAAGTGGAAAAATCACTTGATTAGATCTTTCTAAAGATCACTTTAGCTGCTGGATGAACGATGCATTGGAGGATGGTGTGATAAAAGTAGATATGAGAAAATCATTGAAGAGATTATGTAGTAATTCAGGAGAGGGATAATAGTGACTTCAACCATGGTAGTGGCAATAGATAGAAGTAAATGGGTTTTCATCAATTTTAGGAAATGATTGAATATAGGTGGTGAGCAGGAACCATGAAGAGGAAGGGATAGAGAATGACAATGGCATAAGCAACTAAGTAGATTGCCCTTCCTTCCGAGGCAGTCAAATGCATTAGGCACTATGCTACCAGAGCTCCTGTAGTATCTCATAAGGCATGGGAAAAGTTTTATAAAGGAGGAGAGTGTGGTCTTCTAAAATTGAATATTGCCAAGGTAGCATGTGAAATTAGGGGAACAAAGTGTCTATTGATTTTAATGATATAGAAGTTTTTAGTGACTTGTTGCGGAAGTGGGGGGGGGGGAGAAGCCAGAAAAGAATGGGGGCATGAATGTCTGCACTCGACTGGTAACCCTAGGGTTGCCTGTTCGAACCCACTCAGCAGCACTGTGGAAGAACCAGGTGTAGCAAGGGGCTTCCATGAACATTACAGCCAGCCTAGCTCTGAAACTTCCAAAGTCTTCTCAAATGAATACATGAAAAAAAAAAAAAGAATGCCTCATCAAGAATAGGGGCATGAGTGGGAGGTGAAGGGAAGACACTGAGATTAAGCAAGTCTCTTGAGAAAATCTCTCTCTTGAGTGTGAAGGCTTCATTGTTTGAAATTTGAGATATAGTGGAATATCCAGATGGAGAAGCATATCAGGCAGGTGAAGCTGTGGCATTGGAACTTGAGAGAGGTGAGGGTTATAGAAATCTGAGACTCATTCATGTGGAGATCATAGTTGAAGACTTTAAAAGAAAAAGGAACCAAAGATAGAATTGAAAGAGCACCTACAGTTAGAAATTCTCTTTGCTTATCATTAAAAAATACTGTAGTGTAGTCATAGTACAAGTAATTAGTGCTTAGACTTACGACATCCAAATGAGTTATATCTTGGGCTTCAGGTGAGAATTCAAGTTATGCTTTTCTTTTTTTTTAATTGACATTGTTAAAAGTAAGAAATAATATCTTACATGCTCACAAAAAATTGTCAACAGGAACATACTTAGTACCTAATTTTACTGCAAGTGTTGTTGCTGTTAAGTGACATCGAGTCAGTTCCAACTCATAGCAACTCTGTGTGCAACAGAACAAAACATTGCTTGATCATGTGCCATGCTCACAATCTTTACTATGTGCTTGAGGCTATCATCGTAGCAATGCTGTTAATCTATCTCATTGAGGGTCTTCCCCTTTTTCTCTGGCCCTTTACTTTACCTAGCATGATATCCTTCTCGAGGGACTGGTCCCTTCTGACCACATGACCAAAGTAGGAGAGATGAAGTCTGTCCATTCTCACTTCCTAGGAGCATTCTGCTGTCCTTCCTCTCAGACAGATTTTCTTTCTGGCAGTTCATGATGCATTCAGTATTCTTCACCAACACCACCATTCAAATGCATCACTTCTTCCATCTGGATGTTCCACTATATCTTAAATTTCAAACAGTGAAGACTTCACACTCAAGAGAGATTTTCTCAAGAGACTTGCTTAATCTCAGTGTCTTCCCTTCAACTCCCACTCATGCCCCCGTTCTTGATGAAGCATTTGTTTTTTTCATTTCCAGCTCTCGCATGCATATGAGGCTATTGAAAAGACAGTAACTTGGGTAAGGCTCACCTTCGTCTTCAATATGAAATCTTTGCTCTTTAATATTTTAAAGAGGTCTTTTGCAGCAGATTTGCTCAATGCAGTACATTGATTGATTTCTTCACTACTTCCATGGGCCTTGAGTGTGGATCCAAGTAAAATTAAATCCTTGACAACTTTAAAATGTTCTCCGTTTATCACGATGTTGCTTTTTGGTCCAGTTGTGAGGATTTTTGTTTTCTTTATGTTGAGGTGTAATCCATACCAATGGCTGTAGTCTTTGATCTTCGTCAATAAGTGCTTCAAGTCATCTTCACTTTCAGCAAGCAAAATTGTGTCATCTGCATATGACAGGTTTTCAGTGAGTCTTTCCCTAATCTTAATATTGTGTTCTTCTTCATAAAGTCCAACTTCTCAGATTATTTACTCAGCATACAGGTTAAATAAGTATGGTGAAAGGATACAATCCTGACGGACACTCTTCCTAATTTTAAACCATGCAACATCCCCTTGTTCTGCTTGAATGACAGCCTCTTTGTCTATGTACAGGTTCCTTTTGAGCACAGTTAAGTGTTCTGGAATTCTCATTCTTCACAATGTTATCCATAATTTGTTATAATCCATACAGTTGAATACCTTTGCATAAGTGTGAAGTATTGGGATAAACAATTTTATGAACCTACCAATTTGGCTGATTTTCTAATATTTGGTACTTTGTATGTGACAAGTATATCACTTGTGATAGAATTAGTAATTAGTCATACTTATAAAACTGTTTTCTTTTGCACATACAGTACTGCGTTGTCAGTGAAGGCAAACATTGATATACAGGTTGATAGATGGGTGGATGGGCTGAACTATTAGATATGTCTGTGCAGGGAGGGAGTGTGCCCATGGCTATGTATAGGGTTGGCAGATAATGTTTCTATAAGTATATTTGTATGTTCTGTAAGAATTCCCAGGTATGTAGTACAGCTGACAAGGGACAAGGTTGTAGTCACTTCTTGGCCACAGCCAGCTCCCCAGAGGGAGCGAATAGTTGGACCTGTGGACTTGGGATCATAGTCGCAGGGGACATCAAGCTCCATAGGCATCACATACTACACAAAAACATTGTTCCACATCCTCTTTTGGCGAGTAGGGACTGGGAACTTATAAGCTTGCAAGCAGCCATCTAGATACAACGATGGTTCTCTCCTCATCCAGAGCAAAGAAGAACGAAGAAAAACAAAGATGCATGGAAACAATTAGTCTAAGCGACTGATACACCATGTGATCCTCAGCCTATTTGACTATGAGACCAGAAGAAGTAGATGGTGCCTAGATACCACTGTAAACCACTCAGAGGGGAATCGATGTAGGAGAGCCTGGACAGAGTGGGAGAACAATGTGGAACAAAACTCAAAATTATTAAAAAAAAAAAAAAGGGGGGGGGGAGGGGACCAGGTTTGCTGGTCTGATAGAGCCTGATGAAACTCCTGAGACTGTGGCCCCTAGCTACCCTTCAGGTCACTCCTGTGGCTTCCAGCCAAAGAAGAGACAGGCATATGAGCTAAAGATTTACATTAGGTAGATACAGTCCTTAGATCAATCATGGAAGAATAGAAGGGCTGTATATGTACAGGGAGACAGCTTTGGGGACAGGAGTGCATGGGAGGGGGAAGACACAGGGAAGAGGTAACTAGGGGGAGGAAGTGGGAGGGGTGCTGCTGCATTGTGGGAAATTGTAGTCACTGTCAGGAGAAAGTGTATGTGAGCCATTGTATGGAAAGTGAATTTGCTCTGTAAACTTTCACCCAAATAACAATAAAAATTAAAAAACAAAACTGTTTTCACCTTTGCTTTCTTCACGTATGATGTTCTTGATGTTATCTTATAATTCATCTGGTCTTTGGTCAGTGGTGGTCAGTGCATCAAATCTGTTCTTCAGATGGTCTCTAAATTGAGGTAGAATATAATCAAGATTGCATTTTGTTTGAAGTTGTTTTAATTTTCTTCAGCTTCAAGTTGAACTTGCATATGAGCAATTGATGGTCTGTTTCACAGTTAGCTCCTGGCTTTGTTTTGATTGATGATACTGAGCTGCTCTGTCACCTCTTTCCACAGATGTAGTCAATTTGATTCCTGTGTATTCTATCTGGTGAGGTCCACATGTAATTCATACTGAAGATGTAACCCAGAAAGGAGGAAAAGGCCAGATGAATGTCAGAAAAGACACTGAAACTTGCATTTGGACAGAGAGTAGCTAAAGTGAATAGAAGAAATGATGAAACATTTGATTTTGAACAAAATTTGATTTTGAACAAAATCTTCTGAACAGAAGATTTCAAAGGATGGTTTGAGAAGACAAAGTATTATAATAAAATGTGTAAAAACCTAGAATTAGAAAACCAAAAGGGAAGAACATGCTTGGTGTTGCTCAAGCTGATAAAACTGAAGAAAAAAATTCCAAGCCTAGAGTTGGAATATTGGATGAATCTACGGGTCCGACTCGACGGCACATAACAACAACAACAACAACAACAACATGGGCAAAATATCGAATGATGCATCAGAAGAAGATGGAAGGAATGTAGAGTCACTGTACGAAAAGAGTTGTTTGATGTTCAACCATTTCAGGAGCCAGCACATGATCAAGAACCATTGTGTTGAAGGAAGAAGTCCAACACGCACTGAAGAAATTAGCAAAAAGCCAGGCTCCAGGCATTGACAGAATAACCATTGAGATGTTTCCACAAACAGATACAGTGCTAGAGGTGCTCACTTGTTTATGCCAAGAAATTTGGGAGTCAGCTACCTGGCCAACTGCCTGGAAGACATCCATATTTGTGCCCATTCCAAAGAAAGGTGATCCAACATTGTGGAAATTATCAAACAATATCATTAATATCACACATAAATAAAACCTTGCTGGAAATAATTCTAAACAGTTGCAGCAGTATATTGACAGGAAACTTCAAGAAATTCACATTGGATTCAGAAAAGGACATGGAATGAGATACATCATTGCTGATGTCAGACGGATCTTGGCTGAAAGCGAAAAATACCAGGAAGGTGTTTATCTGTTTTATTGACTATGCAAAGGCATTTGACTGAGTTGATTATAACAAATTATGCATAACACTGCGAAGAAGGGAAATTCCAGAACACTTAATTGTGCTCATGAGGAACCTGTACATAGACCAAGAGTCCTTTGAGCAGAACAAGGGATTACTGTGTGATTTAAAATCAGGAAGGGTGTTTATCAGGGTTGTTTCCTTTCACCTGCTTATTCAATCTGTATGCTGAGCAAATAATCCAAGAAAGTAGACTAGTTGAAGAACACACTTTCAAGATTGGAAGAAGACTCATTAACTACCTGTGATATGCGATGACACAACCTTGCTTGTTGAAGGTGAAGGTGACTTGAAGTGTACTTACTGATGAAGATAAAAGACAACAGCTTTCAGTATGGATTATGCCTCAACATAAAGAAAATAAAAATCCTCACATCTGGACCAATAAGCAACATCATGATAAATGGAGAAAAGATTGAAGTTGTCAAGGATTTCATTTTACTTGGATCCACAATCAACACCCATGGAAGCAGCAGTCAAGAAATAATATGTTGTATTGCATTGGGCAAATGTGTTGTAAAAGACCTCTTTAAAGTGTTAAAGAGCAAAGATGTCCCTTCAAGACTAAGATGTGCCTCACCCAAGCCTTGGTCTTTTCAGTAGCCTCATATGCATATGAAAGCTGGAGAATGAATAAGAAAGACTGCAGAAGAATTAATTCGTTTGAATTGTAGTGTGGGCAAAGAATACTGAAAATACCATGGATTGCAAGAAGAAGGAACAATTTTATCTTGGAAGAAGTGCAGCCAGAACGCTCCTTAGAAGTGAGAATGGTCAGATTTAGTCTCTCATACTTTGGTCATGTGGTCAGAAAGTACCAGTCCCTGGAGAAGGCTGCCATGCTTGGTAAAGCAGAGAGTCTGTGAAGAAGAGATGGATTGACATGGTAGCTCCAACAATGGGTTTAGTGTAACAATGATTGTGAGTGTGGTACAAGACCAGGTGGTTTCATTCTGTCATTCTTAGGCTTGCTATGAGTTGGAGCTGACTCGATGACACCTAACAACAACAACATAACACTGTTTTACATGTCATGTTGTTACTACTCTTGGTGCATATGATTTGTGATATACAAATTGTATTTCCTTGTCATTTTTCTGTCTGAAATCTAAAATATAAAGACACTCCAAAATGAGTTTATCCCTTGTTTATTATCTTCTTGTAGAGCATAAGATTCTTGAGTTTGTGTCTGATCTTTGAAATTTTAGGTGTGCCATTAAGGTTGAAACTGTGGTTTTGATGTTGCCTTGATTTTTATCATAAACCCAAAAAACCAAACACACTGCCATTGAGTCGTTTCTGACTCATAGCAACCCCCATTGGGTTTCCAGGGCTGTAAATCTTTACTGAAGTAGAGCAACCAGTCTTCCTTCTGAGGAGTAGCTGGTGGGTGTGAACCGCTTATCTTCCAATTAGCAGTCAAGTGCCTTATCTACTGTGCCACCAAAGCTTGTCCAATTTATATCATACTGTTGAGATATATTTGTTAAGACTCTTGTTGCAAGTCAAAGCAACGACTGGAGCTAACTTAAGAAAAATGGGGACATTTTATAAGGATACTAGGATATCTCCTCAGAATCCAAAGGCAGAAATTGCAGTTGTATTTTAGGAATAGTGTAGCAGAGTCTGTGATTCATGCAGCTTGGAACAAGATCTCACATTAGACTAATAAAATGGTTAGGTAGATAGATATCCCCTGAACATATTATTTTATCTTCTGATAAAAATGTATGTTTGTGTGTATGAGGAAAGTAGGCAATTTTGTAATTCTTTTGGCAAAGAAAATTTAATAGATGGTGGCATAGTGCCTAAAGCGTTTGACTGCTAACTAGAAGGCTGGTGGTTCAAACCCACCACCACTTCTTAGAAGGAATATTGGGCAATCTACTTCCATAGAGATACCACCTCAGAAACCCAAGGAGGGTCTCTGTGAGTTGAATTGACTCCACAGCAGTGAGTTTGGTTTTGGTTTATCTAAAAGGTAAAGATACATGCTTGGGCAAATATAGTATTAATGGTGAAGTCATGGACAAAAAATCTATATGCTGCTTCAGAATACTTCAGAATAACTTCTGGCCCAATACTATGTATATACAAGTTTGTTTGTTTGGTCTTTAGTCTTTTATTATTATTTCAGACATGAGAATTATACATGTTTCTTGTTTTAGTGCCAATCCCAAATCATTTGCTGTTGTAAAGATTTTAGTACGTCTGTATATTTGATAAATCTGTTAACATGTTTTCTATTATTTGTTATGCTACTGTGCTTTTTGTGTAGTGTGTACTAGATGAAAATAACAACTTTGTTCTTTATAGCCCTTGATCCTTAATTCAGTATGTGAGAGATGCCTGATTGATATTCTGGAAACCGAAGCCCTGTGTGAATGTGAGATACCAACAATGTCAACTTACCAGATGCTCCTCTTTTACTGTACTTTTGTCTTGATCTGCAGGATTATGTCATTTCTTTTTTTGCTACTGTGAATGAAAGTGTTCATATTCAAAAGATGTCTTTTAGGATCAAATGTACTTAGGCTCTTCAGAAAGTTGAATAGTGAAGTTACTTCTCTGTTTTCGTTTTTCTGTTTCATTGTTCATACTTGAATTGATCATTTAAGACCAGTGGTCCTGATGGATTATTAATTGTATAAGCAAGCCAGTTCAAATCACACCCTACCTTTCTTTTCTATTCTTTAACACAACTTGCTTTTTGATGATGGATAATAATAGCTATTATTTATATATATCAGGTCTTTGCAAGGCATTTTATGTGAACACATTGTTCTTCATCATTAAAAGTATCCTGCAGTGTATAGTTTTCATATTAAAAAAAACTAAGACTCAGAAAGATTAAATAACTTGCTCAAAGCAACAATAGCTATTAAATGCTAGAACATGAATATAATCCTGGATCTGCCACATTCCTCTGCTAGTACTCTCTCCATCAAGCTCCACTTACTACTCATAACAGATGCTTATTTGGCTTAAACATGAAACAAGGAGGTTTATTACATATTGATAATGACTGATTTGAAATTCTCATACCAGCTTTGCCAGATATTTTATTGTTGTATTCATAGTATTTTTGAATCATACTTTTTCTTCTTTTAAAGGTAAGTTATCAAATGAGTGAAAGGTCTGGTTGCAGTGCAAAATAGAAGCTCTCTGAAGAGCTGTAATTATGGATAGAAAGGCTCAATAAAACATGATTTAAGTTTGAACTGTTCTTCAATATGCAAATCATTAATTTTACATTGGCATTAATAAACTGAAATAGTAGGTACATTGAAGTCTTAGCAGTGTTAGAACAAGTCTTGGAATCCTTTGTATTGCAAGATTTTCTAGGTGGAAGCTTTGAAATAAATCCTTTGGTTATCTTAATTCATTTATATCACAAGTAGTTAGTGAGCACTTATTCTGTGCCATACACCAGATATAAAAGACAAATGCAGTCATCATGTTAAAACCCTAATAATCTGGAAGGAAGAGGAAAACAAATAGTTTAAACAAAAAAAGCCGTTATGATTTAGTATAAGTGCTATGATGTTGTTGTTGTTTGCTGTCGAGTCGGCCCCGACTCATAGCGACCCTTCCTTGGGTTTCCGAGGCAGTATCACTACGGAAGTAGGATTGCCCAACCTTCCTTCTGAGGAGTGGCTGGTGGGTTTGAACCGCCAGCCTTCTGGTTAGCAGTCAAGTACTTTAGCCACTATGCTATCAGAGCTCCTAAGTGCTATGATAGGAGAAGTAAAAGGTATAAGGTGGTTACAGCGTTCATCTGCTAGCTAAAAGGACAGCAGTTTCAATCCACCAGCTGCTCCATGGGAGAAAGATTAATTTAGTTAGTCTTTTTCCATAAAGTTTTACAGCTTTGGAAGCCCTCTGGGGCAGTTCTCTCCTTTAGGGTCACTATGAGTCAGAATCTGCTTGAATGCAGTGGATTTGGTTTTTGGTATTCCAGAGCTGGACCAGAAGGGTGACATTGGTTATAATTTTCACAATGTGTTGACATTCTCATTATTTCCATTCTGTTTGTTCTGTTTCTGTTGATCTAGCTTCCCTTCCACTCTTTGCCATCTCATCTGCAAGTGGCAGAGGGATCCAGGTAAGGGGAAGGACCCAGGCCCAACCCCTAAGCAGCAGGAAAAGCAGAGGGAAAAGGAAAGGAAAGCCAGGGCATCCAGGACAGAGTGAGCAACCAGCAGAGGGATCCAGGTAAGGGGAACGACCTAGGTCCCAACCCCCAAGTTGCAGGAAAAGTGGAGGGGAAAGGAAAGGAAAGCCAGGGTATCCAGGACAGAGTAAGCAAGCGCCAGGGATCCTGGTAAGGGGAGGGTGGAGAGGGTTTGAACAGCTAGGGGAGACAAACTTGTCTGTCAGTTTGTCATGCTCTGGTGGCATGTTGCTGTGAGGCTTGAGGCTGTGCCACTGGTGTTTCAAATGCCAGTGGGGTTGCACATGGTGCACAGGTTTTGGCACGGCTTGCAGACTGAGGCAGACTAGGAAGAAGAGGAGGCCATCCACTTCTCAAAGAATTGGCCAGGGAGGATGTTATGAATAGCAGAGAACACTGTTACATTACTAGGCAACTATATGAATATCCCGAGAACACTGTCTGATACATTGCAGGACGAGAATCTACTTAGGTTGGAAGGCTCTCAAAAGAGGACTGGGAAAGTGCTGCATTATCAGAGTAGAACCAACCTTAATGATATGGATAGAGTAAAGCTTTCAATACCTCCATTTGCTAAAGTGACACGACTCAAATTGATGAGAGACAGCTGCAAACATCCATTAATAATTGGAACATGGAATGTATGAAGTATGAATCTAGGAAAATTGGAAGTTGTCAAAAATGAAACGGAAGGCATAAAGATTGATATCCTAGGCATTAGTAAGCTGAAATAGACTGGTTTTGGCCATTATGAATCAGACAACCATATGATCTACTATGTTGAGAATGACAATTTAAAGAAGAATGGCATGGCATTCATCATCACAAGATCTGTCCTGAAGTACAGTGCTGTCAGTGATAGGATAATATCCATACGTCTACAAAGAAGACCAGTTAATATGACTATTATTCAAATTTACACATCAGCCACCAAAGCCAAAGATGAGGAAATTGAAGATTTTTATCAACTTCTGCAGTGTGAAATTGACCAAACGTGCAATCAAGATGTGTTAATTATCACTGGTGACTGGAATGCAAAAGTTGGAAACAAAGAAGAATCACCGGTCGTTAGAAAATTTAGCTTTGGTGACAGAAATAATGCTGGAGATTGCATGATAGAATTTTACAAGACCAATGACTTATTCATTACAAATACCTTTTTTCAACAACACAAATGGTGGCAATACATGTGGACTTCACCAGATGGAATACACAGGAATCAGATTGACTACATCTGTGGAAGAGGCCATGGAAAAGGTCATTATCTTCAGCCAAAACCAGGCCAGGAGCTGATTGTGGAACAGACCAACAACTGCTCATATGCAAGTTCAACTTGAAGTTGAAGACAATTAAAACAAGTCCATGAGAGCCAAAATATGATCTTGAATATATCCCTCCTGAATTTAGAGATCATCTAAAGCATAGATTCAATGCATTGAACACCAGTGACTGAAAACCAGAAGAATTATGGGATGACATCAAGAACATCATCCATGAAGAAAGCAAGAGGTCATTAAAAATACGAGAAGAAAGAAAAGACCAAAATGGATGACAGAAGAGACTCTGAAGCTTGCCCTTGAGTGGAGAGTAGCCAAAGCAAATGGAAGAACTGACAAGATAAAATAGCTGAACAGAAGATTTCAAAGGGCAGCTCGAGCAGACCAAGCCAGTTGCTATAATGAAATGTGCAAAGACTTGGAGTTAGAAACCCAAAGGGAAGAACATGCTCAGCATTTCTCAAGTTGAAAGAACTAAGGAAAAAAGTTAAGCCTTGAGTTGCAATATTGAAAGATCCTATGGGGAAAATATTGAATGATGCAGGAAGCATCAAAAGAAGATGGGAGAAATACAGAGTTCCTGTACCAAAAAGAACTGGTCGATCTTTATCTATTTCAGGAGGTGCCATATGATCAAGCAACAATGATATTGAGGGAAGAAATCGAAGCTGCACTGAAGCAACTGGCGAAGAACAAGGCTCCAGGAATTGATGGAATACCCATTGAAATATTTCACCAAACAGATGCCCAACTGGAGGCGCTCACTCAGTTATGCCAAGAGATTTGGAAGACAGTTACCTGGCCAACTGACTGGAAGAGAACCATATTTGTACTCATTTCAAAGAAAGGTGATCCCATAGAATGTGGAAATTATCGAACGATATCATTAATATCACATGCAAGTAAAATCTTACTGAAGATAATTAAAAAATAGTTGTAGCAGTATATTGACAGAGAACTTCCAGAGGTGCAAGCTGGTGTCAGAAGAGGACATGGAACACGGGATATCATTGCTGATGTCAAATGGATCTTGGCTCAAAGCAAGGAATTCCAGGAAGATGTTTACTTGTTTCATTGACTATGCAAAAGCATTTGATTGTGTGGGTCTTAACAAATTGTGGCTAACATTGAGAAGAATGGGAATTCCAGAACACTTAAATGTACTCGTGAGGAACCTGTACATAGACCAGGAGGCAGTCGTTCAAACAGAACAAGGGTACATTGAATGGTTTAGAGTCAAGAAGGGAGTGCATCAGGGTTGTGTCCTTTCACCATACTTATTCAATCCGTATGCTGAGCAAATAATCCAAGAAGCTGGACTATATGAAGAAGAACGTGGCATCAGGATTGGAGGAAGAATCATTAACAACCTGTGATATAATGATGACACAACTTTGCTTGCTGAAAGTGAGGATGACTTGAAGTACTTACTGATGAAGATTGAAGAATACAGTCTACAGTATGGATTGCATCTCAATATAAAGAAAACAAAAATCCTTACAACTGGACCAATGAGCAGCATCCAATAAATGGAGAAAAGACTGAGGTTGTCAAAGACTTCACATTGCTTGGTTCTACAATCAATGGCAATGGAAGCAGCAATCAGGACATCAGACGACATATAGCACTGGTCAAGTCAGCTGAAAAAGACTTCTTTCAAGTGCCGAAGAGCAAAGATGTCTCCTTGAAGACTAGGGTACACCTGACACATGCCATGATATTTTCAGTTGCCTCATATGCATTTGAGAGCTGAACATTGAATGAGGAAGACCAAAGAAGAGTTGATGCTTTTGAGTTGTGGTGCTGGTGAAGAATCGTGAACTGCTAAAAGAACTAACAAATCTGTCCTGGAGGAAGTGCAGCCAGAATGCTTCTTGAAAGTAAAAATGGCCAGACTTTGTCTCACCTTCTTTGGTCATGTTGTCAGAAGAAACCATTTCCTGGAGAAGGATATCATGCTTGGTAAAGTGGAGGGTTGACGAAGAAGGGGAAGGCCCTCAACAAGATGGATGGACATAGTGGTTGTAGCGATGGGCTCAAATACAGCAAGGATTGTGGAGCTGACCCGAGACCGGGGGCTGTTTCATTCTGCTGTGCATAGGGTCTCTATGAGCTGAAGAGGACTCGACGGCACCTAACAACAACAACAACAGCTGAGGTACTCATGAAGGTCTGCTCAAGTTTAGGGAAAAGGGACATAGATTTTATCTCTTGACTGGTGGAATGTCACAGTCACATTGTAAGAAGAGTATGTGGGATGGGAGACGTTGTTGCATCTATCTTTGAAAATACAATCTGCCACACCTACCTTGAGAGCTCTAACCAGACCAATATAGGGAACAAAGATAGTGGATTTGGTAAGATTGAGTTCAATTTTGTACATACTAAGTTTGAAATCCTTGTCAGACTTGTAGTGGGAAATATAATTAAGGAGTTCAGTTACTTGGCAGGTAATTGAATTTGTTTTATGGTGAATAGTATTAATTAAAGTCATATTTAACTGAGATTATTTTGCAGTTTACCCCCCCCCCTTTTGCCACCTATACCCAGGTTTTTGGAAATTGTTACCTTCATAAATTCCTTATGTTATAAACATTTTCACATTAGAGATTCCTATAAATTGCTTGTATTTTACATTTTAAATATCACCTTTATTCCTATCCTTGTATTTTTATTTAAAAAATAAAATCTTGGTTTAAAATAATTAAGTCCTCTTGATCTTTCCCCCATCTTACACTAAAATTTTTATCTTCATTATACTTCCCAGAGAGAAACTCTTTTAAAATCCTTATCTTTCCTGTTCTTTGTTTTTTAGCTTTCATATTTGAAAGTAAAAATTTAAGTAGCTTGAGTTTTTATTAATTTAAATTCATGTATCTTCAGTTTCCTCTTATTATACAAATAGTGGGGAGCTTTGGTGGTGTAGCGCGTAAAGCATCTGACTGCTTACCAGAAGGCTGATGGTTCAAAACTGAGTCAAATTGGCATGACAGCGGTCAGTTTTTTTTTGTTTGTTTTTTATACAAATAATTTGGGAGCTCTGGTAGCATAGTGCCTAAGGCACTTGACTGCTCACCAGAAGGCTGGC
>NW_006921732.1:3882329-3883581 GCF_000298275.1 Orycteropus afer afer
TGGCAGTTCAAACCCACCAGGCATTCCTCAGAAGGACGGTTGGGCAATCTACTTCTGTAGTCATACCGCCTCAGAAACCCAAGGAGATGTTGCTATGAGTCGGGTCCAACTCAATGGCACATAACAACAACATATTTAAGTAATCAACATTACAATGATGATTTCTCCTAAAAAATAAATATTGTATGAAGATACGTGTGTGTTGGAGGGGAGAGGGATAGTATGCAAATATAAGCGAGGAACAAAAACCAGAAATTTTCTAGTGGGAGAGAGAAGAGTAAGAAACACTAAGTAACTGAGAAAATTTATCATTATTATATAATCACAGGCCCTTTAACATAAAAATTTCCTTTTTAAAATTTTATCATACGAAAATAAGTTGTTGTTGTTATGTGCTGTCGAGTCAGATCTGACTCATAGTGACCCCTCCTTGGGCTTTCGAGGCAGTATCACTATGGAAGTAGATTGCCCAACCTTCCTTGCGAGGAGTGTGTTTGAACTGCCAGCTTTCTGGTTAGCAGTTGCCTTAGGCACTATGCTACCAGAGCTCCCTTACTTAAATATGTTGTTGTTGTTGTTATGTGCTGTCGAGTCAGCCCCAACTCATAGCGACCTCTCCTTGGGCTTCTGAGGCAGTATCACTATGGAAATAGATTGCCCCATCTGCCTTCTGAGAAGTGGCTGGTGGGTTTGAACCGCCAGCCTTCTGGTTAGCAGTCAGGTGCCTTAGGCACTATGCTACCAGAGACCTCATTAATTTCATTTAGTTAATTAATTCCATTATGGAACATTTGTTGAGCACTTTGTGCTATGCTCTGGATTACAGAATAGGAAGACATAGATAGCTCTTATCTTCAGTGAACTAACAGTTCAGTGGAGGAAGATAGACAGGCATACTGACAATGTAAATTCATTTGGTAGGTAATGCCACTACAGAGAGATTCACGATATGAATATAGGGTGACTCTTCTAAAACAGTTTATGGAGAATCAGAGAAGGCTTCCCAGGTTGAGTTGAGAGTGAGTTTGAGTTGAAGGTTGAGTTTAACTAGGCAAAGAAGAGTGGCAAGAATATTCCAACACTGGCATAGCATATGCAACAATAGAGAAGCATGATGGAGCATCTTACAGGAACTACTGATAGTTTGGTATGATTGGATCTTAAGGAACTATTATGAGAGCAGATTGGAGAAGAAGCATAGACAAAGTTCAGAAGAGATCTCTCTAACATGCCAAGAAACTGTGCTTAATTC
>NW_006921732.1:3887706-3890214 GCF_000298275.1 Orycteropus afer afer
GCCAAAGTAGGAGGTGGAACAGTGTTTTGTATAGTATGTTATGCCAGTTGTGCTTGATATCCCCTGTGACTATGGTCCCAAGCCCGCAGGTTCAACTACTCAGTCCCTCTGGGTAGCTGGCTGTGACCAAGCAGTGACCACAATGTTGCCATTTGTCAGCTCTACTATACCCCTGGGAATTCTGATGAGCAGAATGTTGATGGAGTTTTTTCCTTGAACAGTATTTGAAAAGTATTTAAAACGTTTTATGGTATATTCTATACCTATCTGCTTACTAAGCTTCATTTGTTCCTTCCACAAACCAGTGCTATGATGCCAAGATGATGAAAAGGCTGTTACCATAAAGCATCCATTCTCAGTAAAAAGTACTAGATTATTTGTCTCTTATCTGAAAAGCCTGTTCTCTATGTTTGTTGTTTTTAGGTGTCGTTCAGTAGGTTCTGACTCATAGTGACCTCATGCACAACAGAGTGAAACACTGCCTGGTCCCATGCCATCTTTACAATTGTTGCCATACTTGAATCCATTGCTGCAGCCCTTGTATCAGTCCATCTTGTTGATTGGCTTTCCCTTCCTTACTGACGCTCTATTCCACCAAGCATGATACCCTTCTCTAGGGACTGGTCCCCTACAACAATATGACTAAATAACAGACAAAGTCTGGCCATTCTTGCTTCTAAGGAGCTTTCTGCCAGTACTTCATCCAAGACAGATTTGTTAGTTTTTCTACCAGTCCATGGTACATTAAATATTCTTCCCCAGCACCACAATTCAAATGCATCAGTTCTTCTGCAGTCTTCCTTATTCATTGACCAGCTCTTACCTGCATATTGAAAATAACATGGCTTGGGTCAGATGCACATTAGTTTCCAAATTGACATCTTTGCTCTAAACTACTTTAAAGAGATCTTTTGCAGCTGATTTGCCCACTACAATATATCATTTGATTTTTTTTTTTCTGCTGCTTCCGTGGGTGTTGATTATGGATCCCAGTAAACTGAAATCCCTGACCACTTTAATCTTTTCTCCATTTATCATGATATTGCTTATTGGTCTTTTTATGAGGATTTTTTTGTTTGTTTGTTTTAATGTTGAGGTGTACCCTATGCTGAAGGCTGTGGTCTTTGATCTTCCTCAGTAAGTGCTTCAAGTCCTCTTTACTTGCAGCAAGCAAGGTTGTGTCATCTGCTTTTCCCAGGTTGTTAATGAGTCTTCTTCAAAACCTAATGCCTCATTCTTTTTCTTTTTCATATCGTCCAGCTTCTTAGACTATTTGCTTTTCATACAGATTTAATAAGTATGGTGAAAGGATATACACACCCTTCCTGATTTTAAACCATGCCATATCCCCTTTTTCTGTTCAAACGACAGCCTCTTGGTCTATGAATATTTTCCTCATGAGCACAATTAAGTGTTCTGGAATTCCCAGTCTTCGCAGAGTTATCCACAATTTGTTATGATCCACAAAGACAAATGCCTTTGCATAGTCAATAAAACACAGGTAAATGTCTTTCTGGTATTCTTTGCTTTCAGCCAAGATCCATCTGACATCAGCAATTATATCCCTTTTCCATGCCTTGTTCTCTATGTGAGGTGGTGAAATTCCCCTTTTCATTACTTATTTATTTCTCTTCTCTTTTTACTTTTTTCTATCCCTCCCTCCCTCTCATTGTTTTTCTGAACTATTTTGTAGATTATTAAGGCATTAGAAACTTCAAGTCTACTTTCAAGAAACAATGCAATTATGTAGTTCATTACATACCATTTCTTGAAGAAGATAAGAATGGAGACTAATGAATAAATAGGATTGATTGAACACACACTCATACGTTTATTTTCTTTCTTTCCTGAAGCTCCACTAAAATGATAAGAAGAAACGACAGGAGAGAAGATAAGAATGGATGAGAGATTTAAAATTTGAAAAGTAAAGATATCTGTCTTATTAAGGAAGCAATAAACTTCTTGTCTGCCAAGGGAGATATAATGAGAAGCAAGTAGATACCCCTTATAACCCGAAAGAGATGAGGATGTGCAGACTAAACAAACAAGCAAAAAACCTAAACCCATTGCTGAGTTGATTCTGATTCATAGTGACTATAGGACAGGGTAGAACTGGCTGAAAGGGTTTCAAAGCCTGAAATATTTACGGAAGCAGGCTGCCACATCTTACTCCCACAGAGCGGCTAGTGGATTCAAACCACCAACCTTTTGTTTAGCAGTCAAGCATTTAACCATGGCACCACCAAACTCTAGAGATCTCTGAAGGTTTATATGTGAGATCTGGTACTAAAAGCCGAAATTGGTTGAAGTCTGTAGAAGGTGTGGTTTTGCAGGTATTCTATCCATTATATGTAGTCAAGTGACTTTCCTCCTCCTTTAGCAGGAGAATAGAAATTTTTTTCCTGAAAGAATTGAATCATAGAGGCTTTGAATTGTAGAATACCAGGCATATCAGAAGATGAGGGAGTTCCGGCAAGATGGCGAACTAGGCACAAGGACTGCACAGAC
>NW_006921732.1:3893759-3900323 GCF_000298275.1 Orycteropus afer afer
AGAGGTAACTATGGGGAGGAAGTGGGAGGGGAGCTGTTGCATTGTGGTAAACTGTGGTCAATGACATGAGACAAAGTATATGTGAACTGCTGTATGGAAATTGAGTTTGCTCTGTAAATCTTCATCCAAATAAAAATAAATAAATAAATAATTTTTAAAAAAAGAAGATGAGGATAGGATGCAGGGTTGAAAATAGTTACTTAGAGCAAGTTTGCAAGCTGAATGGTAATGCAGCAAGCTACCTTCCACAGACCCTCAGCTAAGTATCTCTCCTTCATCTCCTGCATGGCTAGAGAAAGGAAGATTCTCCAAGGAGAAACTGAATAGGAAAAAGGCCTACAGGTACTACTGACTTTGAGATCCTCTAATGAAATGAAATGTCTGGGCTTCTGCCCAATCACCTTGAAGTGAAATCCACCAGGCAGCAAGCCTTGCCTACACAAGTTTTTTAGAATCTCACTGTTAATTACAAATGGATAGCTAGGGATTACTAGACGTTTTGATGGAAGCCTTCAATGTGATGCATAAAGACAAAACAGTCAAACTGAAAAAAGATATTTGGAGGAAATGAGAAATTCCAGGTAGGAAAAGAAAACATCAAAACACAACAATAGTCATAGAAAAATAAGAGGATATAAAAAACATGAAACATGACTAAAATACTATTAAAAAGGAAATAATCATAAAATAAGAAAGAGCTCTTTGAAGTTAAAAGATGATAGTCAAAATCAATAGAAAGAGTGGAAGATAAAATTGAAGTCTCCCTCAAATTGAAATGTAAATTTAAAAAGATGGAAGATAGGAAATATGGTTAGATATGTAGGCAGCCCAGAGAACCCAACTGAAGATGATTCTAAAAATAAAATAATGCAGAAATAATATTTCAAAATTGTAGATTTCGTGTATAAGAAGGCAATGTAAGAAAAGAGTCCATATACAATAGCATACAAAAGAACTGGTGGAGGAAATACATTTAACAAGAGATGTGAATGGATCATGTCTATGAAGAAAATGTTCACATTCTAGTGTTCAAGGACATGCATAAGAGAAGGTAAGCATTGGAAAGGCCTACGGTATTCTTGGATGGGATGATTCAATATGATGAAAATAACAGCTCTTTCTAAATAGTTGTTTTTAGGTGCTGTTGAGTTGGTTCTAACTCACAGAAATCCTGTATACAACAGAATGAATTACTGCCTAGTCCTATGCCATCTTCACAGTTGGTGCTGTGTTTAAGCTGATTGTCGGAGCTCCTTTGTCAGTCCATCTTGTTGAGGGTTTCCTTCTTCTTCACTGACCCTCTACTTTACCAAGCATGATATTCTTTTCCAGGAATTGGTTCCTCCTGGTAATATCTCCAGAGTGCATGAGACAAAATTTCAGCAGCCTCGCTTCTAAGGAGCATTATAGTTGTACTTCTTCCAAGACATTTATTTGTTCTTCTGGCATTCCATAGCATGTTCAGTATTCTTTGCTAACAACATAATTGAAATGTATCAACTCTTTTTCAGTCTTTCTTATTCACTGTTGACCTTTCACATACATATAAGACTATTGAAAATTCTATGGCTTGATTCAGGAGCTCTGGTAGCATAGTGGCTAAAGCACTTGACTGCTAACCAGAAGGCTGGCGGTTCAAACCCACCAGCCACTCCTCGGAAGGAAGGTTGGGCAGTCCTACTTCCGTAGTGATACTGCCTCGGAAACCCAAGGAGGGGTCGCTGTGAGTCGGGCCGACTCGACGGCACATAACAACAACAACAACAACAACAACATGGCTTGGTTCAGGCACATCTTAGTCCTTAAAATGACCTTTTTGCTTTTTAATACTTTAAAGAAATTTTTTGCAGAAGATTTGCCCCATGCAGTATGTCATTTGATTTCTTCTCTGCTTCTTCCATGGGTGTTGATTGTGGATCCAAGTAAAATGAAATCTTTGTCAATTTCAATCTTTTCTCCATTTATCATGATGTTGCTTATTGGTGCAGTTGTGAGGATTTTTGTTTTATTTATGTTGAGGTGTAATCCATACTAAAGGCTGTAGTGTTTGATATTCATCAGTAAGTGCTGCAAGTCCTCATCACTTTCAGAAAGCAAGGTTGTGTCATCTACGTATTGCAGATTGCTAATGAGGCTTCTTCTAATCCTGATGCTGTGTTTTTCTTCATATAGTCCAGCTTCTCAGATTACTTGCTCAGCATACAGGTTGAATAAACATGGTAAGAGGATGTAACCTTAATTTACACTTTTCCTGATTTTAAACCACACAGTATCCCTTTTTTCTATTTGAATGGCTGCCTCTATGTATAGGTTCTTTATGAACACAGTTAAATGTTCTGGTAACATCTTTCTGGTATTCTCTGCTTTCATATCAGCAGTGACATCCTGTGTTCCATACTGCTACTGAATCCAGCTTCAGTTGCTTGCAGTTCCTATCACAACACTGCCCAGTCCTGTGCCATCCTCAAAATTGTTGGTATCCTTGAGCCCATTGTTGCAGCCACTGTGTCAATCCATCTTGTTGAGGGTCTTCCTCTTTTAAATTGACCCTCTACTTTACTTCTCCTTAGGCCGTCTCTGTCTTCCTTATGTTGTTGTTGTTATATGCCGTTGAGTCGGACCTGACTCATAGCGACCCCTCCTTGGGCTTCCGAGGCAGTATCACTGTGGAAGATTGTCTTCCTTATAAGCATATGGATATTATCCTGTCACTGACAGTATTATACCTCAGGATAGATCTTTTTTTTTAATGCATTTTATTGAAATATAATTTATGTACAGTGAAGTACACAAAACTGAAGTGACATGGGTCAGTGCTTTTCTTTTTTTTTGCAGCGTTCCCTCCCCACCCCTCCCTTCCTACCCCTGGCAACCAACAAAGAAACTTTCCCTCCATATATAAACCTTTCTTTGACCATCCACAACAACGAACCAATACTATATTTGTCCTTCTGTGATTGACTTATTTCACTCAGCATAATGTCCTCCAAGATCATCCATTTTATGCGGTGTTTTGCAGACTCTACATTATTCTTTAGTGCTGCATAGCATTCCATTATGTGTATGTACCATAGTTCGGTCATCCACTCTTCTGCAGATGGGCATGTAGGTTGTTTTCATCTTTTTGCTACTGCAAATAATGCTGTGATGAACATGAGTGTGTATATATCTTTTCCTGTCCTGGCTCTCACCTCTGTAGAATATATACCTAGTAATGGGATTGCTGGGCCAAAGGGTATCTCCAGTTCCAGCTTTCTGAGGAATTGCCATATTGCTTTCCACAGTGTTTGTATCACTTCACAGTCCCACCAGCAGTGTATGAGTGTCCCAATCTCTCCACATCCCCACCAGCATTTGTTATTTTCTATCTCATTGAACCTTGCCATCAGTGCTGGGATGGGAATAGATCTTGAAATCTTTGATGACGAATGTGATGCCTTTCCTCTTCAATTTCTCATTCCCGTCATAGTAGACCATATGATTGTACAATGCAAAATGACTAATACCAGTTCATTTCAGTTGACTAATTCCTAATTTGGGATATCTTTATGTATCCCATTTCATTTTTGCAACTTCCATCTTTCGTACATTCATACTTCATATATCCCATGTTCTGATTATTAATAAATGTTTACAAGCTGTTTCTTTTCATTTTGAGTTGTGCCACATCAGCAAATGAAGTTCCTGAAAGCTTTATAACATCTATGTCACTATGGTCAACTCTGCTTTAAGAAGGCAGCTCTTTCCCAGTTGTATTTTTAGTGCCTTACAACCTTAGGGGTGCTTATCTTCAGCAGTATGTTAGACACTGTTTCACTGCTGTTCATAAGGTTTTGAGTGGCCAGTTTTTTTCAGAAGTAGACCTGGTCATGTCCTTTTTTCTTAGACTGTCTGAGTCTGGAAGCTCTGCGAAAACCTGTCCAAATATGGTCTTAAAAAATCTTACAAAGAATATAGAGGGAAGAGCGTAATTGGAATACGTACACAAACACACAGTATACATTATATAGCTACAATAATTGAAACTGTATTAAGAAAATATTTGTTATGCAAACAGTCATAGAAAAATGGAACAAATAGAAAGTTGAGAAATTATCAATTCAAATACCTACAGAATATTAGTATATTATAAAGGAGGCATTTCTATCAGTGAGTCAAAGCTGGTCTTTTTAGTAGTATTGGATAGTTGCATAGCCATCTAGAAAACAATAAATTTCAGTCTATACTGCACACTTTATATCAAAACTTAGGTGGGCCATATATTTTAATGTAAGAAAGTATATTTCATCAGTTCCAAGGTACACATTTTAAAATATTTTTTTAACATCTTTGAAATTGTGATACATTTTTCAGTTGATGGCACCTCACAATTGTTATTGACCAGGTGACAGCCCTTATCCCCAAATTTGGTTAAAGTTGCTAGTTCCTGGGATTTTTTTTAGTAATATGTGTATTGTTTAAATGTTCTTTTAAAACAATTACGCTGTGATTTGGCATTGAAATGAATAGTTATTTTATACCCAGAAAGGCACAAAAGCAAATCAGTGGGCATACATTTTATATTAACCAAACTCACGGCCATCTAGTCAGTTCTGACTCATAGCAACCTCCATTGGACTTCTGAGGTGGCAAATCTTTATGGAAGTAGCTTGCCTCATCTTCATTTCACGGAGCGACTGGTGGGTTTGACCACCAAGCTCTGGTTAGCAATCAAAGGCACTGTGCTACCAGAGCTTCTTACATTTTATATTAGTGAAGCAAAGATCCATCATTAGAGTTAAGCACAACACAGGTCCCCCCACATACACACACACAAAGGAACAACCAAATACTATATGGGACCCTAAAAGAAAAAGGTCTACAAGGAGATATTGTTGTGTTGATTTTGTTACTGAGTTTTACCAAAGAGTTCCCTATTATAAGCCAAATCATGTAACTAAAGGCAGGAGAGTTAACCTCAGATGAACTAGGCTTCAAAACCCTGAGAAGTTGGTATTACTGATGGATATGTATTACAGGACAATATTAAGGCATAGTATTTAATTAGAATTATTATTATTTTTTAATATAAGTAAAGTATTAATGTATCTTAACTACTCTTGGTTTCTTTTTCTTTTTTTTTTTTTAATTGTGATTTGGGTGAAAATTTACAGAGCAAATACACTTTCCATACAGCAGTTCACATACACTTTGTCTCATGACATTGACCACAATTTAGCACAATGCAACCTCTCCCCTCCCACTTCCTCCCGAAAGTTACCTCTTCCCTGTGCCCATCTCTCCATGCACTCCTACCCCCTGAGCTGTCTCCCTGTGCCTGAGCAGACCTTCTTTCTCTCATGCTTATTCTCTCCAAGGAGTGTATCTACCTCAGGTAAATGCTCAGCTGATATGCCTGTCTGTTGTTTGGCTGGAAGCCACAGGTGTGCATTCAATTCCAGACCTGAAGGGCAGCTAGGGGCCTTGGTCTCAGTGGTTCCACCAGCTTCCCTCGGGCCAGCAAACCTGTTCCCCGCTTTTTTTTTTTCCTAATGATTTTGAGATTTGTTCCACATTGTTCTCCCTGTTTATCCAGGATCTCCTACAAAGATCCTCTTCCAAGTGGTTGACAGTAGTAGCCAAGCATCATCTATTTCTTCTGGTCTCATAGTCATACAGGCTGCACATCAGATGGTGTACCAGTTGCTAGGACTAGTTGTTTCCATGAATTTTTGGTTTTCTTCATTCTTCTTGGGTCTGGATGAAGACAGACCCATTGTTGCATCTAGATGGCAGCTTGCATGCTTTTAAGATCTCAGTCGCTACTTGCCACAGTAGGAGGTGGAACAATGTTTTGTGTAGTATGTTATGCCAATTGAGCTTGATGTCCTCTGTGACTGTGGTCTCGAGCCCACAGGTTCAACTACTCGGTCCTTCTGGGTAGCTGGCTGTGACCAAGCAGTGACTACAACCTTTCCCCTTGTCAGCCCCATTATACACCTGGGAATTCAGATCATACACATAAAGTTACTGGACCACTTTCTGCCAATCCTATACATGGTCTTGGGTGCACTCTCCACTTCATATACATACCTAATATTTCAGCCTGTCCACCCATCTATCCACCCATATATACCCGTATTTGCCTTCACTGACCATGCTGTACTGTATGTGCAAAAGGGTTCATCTTTGTTGTCTGTACTTCCCACGTACCTCTCTATGTCTTTCTGTTCCTCAGTGCCACTATATTGATCACTTATATTTGGTACATTGCCCCTTTCTTCACCCAAATCAAAACTTATCTCTATCTATCTAACAGTATTCCCTCCTCACCCCTCCCACTCCTGGTAACCAACAAAGAAATTGGTCTTCCATAGATACACATTTCCTTGACTATTACAATAACGGACTAATACCATATTTCTCCTTTTGTGACTGACTTATTTCACTCAGCATAATGTCCTCCAGGTTCATCCACATTATGCAGTGTTTTGCAGATTCTACATTATTCTATAGGGTTGAATAGTATTCCATTGTGTGTATGTACCATAGTTTGGTTATCCATTCCTCAGTTGATGGACACCT
>NW_006921732.1:3902195-3905701 GCF_000298275.1 Orycteropus afer afer
ATGCTACCAGTTGGTTTTGCATAGATGCCCTTTATTATGTTGAGGAATGTCCCTTCTATTCCTGTTTTTCCTGAGAATTTTGATCAGGAATGGGTGTTGGATTTTATCAAATGCCTTTTCGGCAGAGACTTTGATTTTCTTTACTCTTCTTTTCTCCAGAGGAGAAGAGACCAATAGTGGTATCTTAGATGGCTGCTTATAAGCTTCTAAGACCATAGGCACTACACCAGTGCAGAACATAAAAAACATTGTCTTTGTGGATGAAGTTATGCCAGTTGATCAAGTCCCCTGAGACTATGGTCCTAAGCCCCCAAACCCAGTGATTCATTCCCTTACAGTGTTTGGTTTTGGCTAAGAAGTTGTGCAAATATTCTTAACATTTAACTTTTGACTTTCTTAGACAATCATATGTACCTGCCATTACATACCATGCTGGCCAGATCTTTGAATCTGAAGGTATAATTGTAATTTATTGTTTAGGCCCCACAGCTTTTATTTCTATGGCTGTGGTAGGGCTATGGGAAGAAATAGAGCTTATTGCTTTAACAAATGTAATGAGCAATGTGTTTTTTTCTTTAGGATCAAACACAACATACTGAATCAGCAAAACTGGCTGGTGGTGCAGCAGGCATCATGAGTAAGTTCAGAGAAGTCTGTTCCTTATCACATGTGTAAGGGGAAAAGGTAAGAAGAAAATGTTCTTATTTCTCTTTGAGACTAACCTTGAGAAAACAACTAGATCCATAGAAAGTAATGCTGATGTATATGCTGCTTGCTTCATTGATAGCATTACCTTTTATTAAATCAGGAGTGTGATTTAAAAAGAAATGAATTAAATCTAGAATGAAAAAATATTATAACATTATTGTTGAATTATGTCAAAAAGCTAATTTCCAGTGCTTGGCTCCTCCCTTCTAGAGTCAAGTTACTGCTGCCTTCAGCATAGCATGAAAAAGAACTTGGATTTTAGCAGTATTGTTAGGAGGAAAGATCAGTTTATCTATCTCATTAAAGTAATTTATGTTTCTTAGTTATCATGCAAGATCTAAATAATTAAAGCTAATTGGAGATTGGGAATTGGTTAGAAATACCATTTAATTACATTATTTTGTATTGTTTGACTGGTTATGAAGAGCAATTATTTAAAGTAGAAAACTGGAAGTAGTTTAGTTATCCTTGTAGTACAAGGAATCCTTGACTCTTTCCTGACTAGGATTTTTATTTTTTATTTTCAGTTTTTCAAATCTAATGATTATGTAAGGGGTACAAAATGACAAAGGGAGGTGGGGGTAGATTTCAGAAGATGATGGTGCCATTCATTAATGGATTGTTGCATACTCTGAGTTCCATGGTTTTCTGCATAAGCAAGGAAAGAGGCATGTATAAATGTGTGACCGGAGACTGAGCTCTCTTTCTTTTCAGTTGAGGCAGAACAAAGGCACTAGGCAGCAGAGTGGTCCTCACCAAAACTTTTAGGTGGCCAATTGGCAAGCTGTTTCTTGTCCCCTAAACGTCACACATGGGACTCCCTGTTTCTGGAGTGCTCTTCTTTCTATGCTTTTACCTGGCAAAATCTTACTCTTCCTTCAAACATCACTTTAAAAAAAAAATTACTGTGATTTGGGTGAAAGTTTACAGAACAAATTCATTTTCTATATAGCAGTTCATACACATTTTGCTTCATGACATTGACTGCAATCCCCACATTGTAACAAGTCTCTTCCCACTTCCTCCCTGTAGTTACATTTTCCTGTGTGCTTCTTTCCTATGCATTCCTGCTGCCTCAGCTGTCTCCCTGTGGAAATACTACCCTTCTGATCTACCAAGATTGATTGTTCTAAGGAGTGTATTTATCTGATATAAATGTTTACCCTACATGCCTATCTATTATTTGGCTGGGAGCCATGGAAGTGAGTTCAATTCCAGGCCTGAATGGAGACTAAGGACCACAGTCTAGGGGGTTTTACCAGGCTCTATTTGACCAGTTAGTCTGCTTTTTTAATTTTTTTTTTAATGGTTTTAAATTTTGTTCCACATTTTTCTCCCATTGTATCCAGGATCTCCTGCACTGATCCCTTTCTGAGTGGTTGACAGTGGTAGCCGGGCACCATCTAGTTCTTCTGGTCTCATGGTCATTTAGGCTGAGGTTTGCATGGTCCACTAGTCCCTTGGACTAATTGTTTTCATGTATCTTTGGTTTTCTTCATTTTTCTTTGCTCTGGATGAGGAGAGACTACTTGTTCCATCTAGATGGCCACTTGCAAGATTTTAAGACCCTGGTCACTACTCACCAATGTATGATGTGGAATAGTGTTTTTGTGTAGTATGTTATACCAGTTGAGCTTGATGTCCCCTGTGTACATCGCTCTTTAGGAAGCTTTCTATCCCCTGCAGCAAAGACTTTGAAATCCATTTTCCCATTCAATAGCTATAGCTAAAAGTGACTATATGACTAAGCTAACTGAGGGAATCTGAGTAGAAATGGTATGTGCCACTTCAAGGTCTGTGCTTTTAGTAGATTGAACATACCTCCTCTACTTTCTCTTTCCCCATATTGCTGGTTCAACCTAGATTTGGCTGTAACCTAGCTTTGACCATGTAGGTGAGGACTGTACTCTGTGTAGTTGTTGTTGGTGATGATGTTAATTGCCATTGAGTTAGTGTCAACTCAAAGAAACTTTTAGATAAATAACAGAATGAAACATTTTCTGGTCCTCATGATTGATGGTATGTTTGAGTCCATTGGTGTGGCTGGTGTGTCAATCCATCTCACTGAGGGTTTTTCTCATTTTTGCTGACCCTTTCCTTTACCAGAAAGTATGTCATTTTCTAGTGACCGGTCATTCTTGATGATGTGTCCAAAGTAAGCAAGCCAAAGTCTCCCCATGCTCACTTCAAAGGAACATTCTGGTTGTATTCTTTCTAAAACTGATGGGTTTGTTCCTTTGGCAGTGCACAGTTTGTAAGCCAGCACCACAGTTCAAATACATCAATTCTGCTGTCTTTTTCACTAACTTTTGCATACATGTGAGGTGATTGAAAGGATCATAAGTTGGGTCAAAAGTGCTATCTTTGCTTTTTAAAACTTTAAAAATGTCTTTTGACACAGGTTTTCCCAGTGCATTACATCATTCTATTTCTTGACTGCTATTTCCATAAATGCTGACTGTTGATCCAAGTAGAATGAAACTGTTGACACTGTTAGTGTTTTCTCTTTTTATCATGATGTTGTTTATTGGACAAATTGTGAGGACTTTTGTTTTTTTCACGTTCAGGCTCAAAACCAAAAAACAAACTTACTGTCATCAAGTCGATTGAGACTCATAGTGACCACCTTTGGGTTTCCAAGGTGGTAAATCTTCATGGAAGTAGATTGCCTAGTCTTCCTTCCATGGAGTGGCTGGTGTACTTAAACCTCCAGCCTTCTGGTTAGCAGTCAAATGCCTTAGGTACTATGTCACCAGAGCTCCTTACATTCAGGCTAGGGCAGGCTAATCAAAGTGTGG
>NW_006921732.1:3907356-3911246 GCF_000298275.1 Orycteropus afer afer
TCTCAATTCTATTCCATTGGTCTATGTATCTGTCATTGAACCAATACCAGGCAGTTTTGACTACTGTGGCTGTATAGTAGGTTTTGAGATCTCAGTTGCCTTTCTTGAGCTGTTATTGGTCCATACTGAAATAAGGCATTCTGTTTAGTTCAGCTGCTACTTTTTGTAGTAAGTCTTTATCCATAACGGAAGCAGTGTGTTGATTTATATTCTTTTTGCAAATTGGCACTTTGAATAGCAATGCCCTAAGAGATGGTGGACAACCAAGATGCAAGGAATTTTTATCCCAGCACAACACTGAGTAGAGTTGTCTGCAGACTTAGAATACTTGGGTTGATTGTAAATGAGATATAAATAAACTTCTCTCTTGTCTGAGTCACAGGAAAAATCTTGGAATATTTGTTACAGTAGCCTCCCATACCCCAAATAACATGCCCCTGCCTCAGTCTGATTTGAATTTACTTTTATTGGCTTCCTAGAAACTAATGTAAATATCCATAATACATACCAGAATGTTATGTATTTTAAGTTTACTTGTCCATCTCCCCTATGAGACATTGGACTTCTTCAGCTCAGGAATATTATCTTATGTGTTATTTTAACTTTGTGGCTAGGACAGTACCTAGTACTTAGTAGATATTCAGTAAGGTTTGATGGAAGAATGTACACATGCCCATAGTAATTAATATATAATATAATATAAACAAGAAGTACCAGTGAAGGAGATGTAAGATGAACAATTAAATGAAAATTAACAATCCCCCTAAGCAAATCCAGAAGGAAGGAAACATAAGGGTTTAGTAAGCACAAAATCAACAATAAAGAAGGAAAGAGAGGAAGAACTTGACAACAAAACTAGTTCAGCACAGAAAAGTATATGGACCAAGAAAACTACAACAACATGACAAAAAAAACACAATAGAATGATAGCAATCAATTCATACCTATCACTAATTACACTCAATGTGAATGGACTAAATGCATCAATCAAGGGAAAGAGAGTGGCAGACTTGAGAAGAAGACCTGTCGATGTGCTGCCTACAAGAGACCCACCTTAGACACAAAAATAAAAACAAATTAACAGTTAAGGGGTGGAAAAAAATACACCAAGCCACTGGTAACCAAAAAAGTAGCAGGAGTGGCAATATTAATTTCTGATAAAATAGACTTTAAGGTGAAAAACAACATAAGAGACAAAGAAGGACACTATATGATGCTGAAAGGGTCAATTGGCAAAAAAGACATTATGATAATAAATATCTATGCACCCAATGAAAGTGTTCCCAAACACGTGAAGCAAATATTAATTGAATTAAAAGGAACAATAGACAACTCTACAATAGCAGTGGGAGACTTTAACACACCACTTTCAAGGAGGGACAGATCAACTAGAAAAAAACTCAACAAAGATACAGAAGAACTCAACAACACAATCAACCAACTCAACCTCATAGACATATGCAGAGCATTCCACCCACGAAAAACCCAATTCACATTCTTCTCCAGTGCACATGTATTCTTCTCCAGAATAGATCATATGTTAGGACATAAAACAAGCCTCAATAAATCAAAAAACATTGAAATATTTCAAAGCATCTTCTCAGACCACAATGCTATAAAATTAGAAATTAATAATAGGAAGATCAAGGAAAAAACATTAAACGTGGAAGTTGAACAGTACACTACTCAGAAACTACTGGGTAATAGAAGAAATGAAAAATGAAATAAAAATATTCCTAGAAACAAATGAGAATGAAGATACATCATACCAAAACCTATGGGACACAGCAAAAGCAGTACTCAGAGGTCAGTTTATAGCAATAAATGGGTACATCAACAAAGAGGAAAGAAACAAAATCAACACTCTAACCCAAGAACTCCAACAATTAGAAAAAGAACAACAAAATAATCCTACAGTATCTAGAAGTAAGGAAATAATAAAGATCAGAGTAGAAATAAACAGAAAACAAAACAAAACAAAAAAACAGTAGAGAAAATCAACAAAACAAAAAGCTGGTTCTTTGAAAAGATTAACAGAATTGACAAACCATTGGCAAATCTAACAAAAGAAAAGAAAGAGAAGATGCAAATTATAAGAATAGTAAATGAAAAGGATGTCATCACAACAGAACCAACTGAAATAATAAAGATACACTGACAGAATATTATGAAAAATGGCACTGCAAGAGATGGACAAGTTTGTAGAATCACAACACCTATCTAAATTATCCCAGTTGAAGGTAGAGTACTTGAACAGACCCATAACAACAGAAGAAATTGAACAGGTCATAAAAAAAAAAAACTCTCCACAAAGAAAGGTCCTGGCCCTGATGGCTTCACTGGAAAATTTTACCAAATATTCAGGGAAGAGTTGACACCTATACTACTCAAGCTGTTCCACAACATAGAAAAAGATGGAATACTCCCAAACTCATTATATGAAGCAAACATAACACTAATACCAAAACCAGGGAAAGACACCACTAAAAAGGAAAGCTATAGACCAATATCCCTCATGAACATAGATGCAAAAATCTTCAATAAAATCCTAGTCAACAGAATCCTACAACATATCAAAAAAATAATACATCCTGACCAGGTGGGATTCATGCTGGGTATGCAAGGATAGTTCAACATCAGAAAAACAGTGTAATCCACCACATAAACAAAACAAAACAAAAAAAACATATGATTATATCAATTGACGCAGAAAAGGCATTTGATAAAATCCAACATCCATTCCTATTCAGAATGCTCAGCAAAACAGGGATAGAAGGAAAATTCCTCAACTATAATAAAGGGCATATATGCAAAGCCAATGACCAATACCATTATTAACAGAGAAAGACTCAAGGCATTCCCCTTACGAATGGGAACCAGACAGGGATGCCCTCTATCACCACTTCTATTTAACATTTTATTGGAAGTCCTGTCCAGGGCAGTAAGGCAAGAAAGAGAAATAAAAGGCATACACATTGGCAAAGAGGAAGTAAAACTATCTCTATTTGCGGATGATCTGATCCTGTACATAGAAAACCCAAGAGACTCAACAACAACAACAACAAAAAAAAACTACTGAAACTAATAGAGAGGTTCAGCAAAATGGCAGGATACAAATCAACATATAAAAATCAGTTGGATTCCTCTACACCAACAAGTTGTTGTTGTTGTTGTTTTGCCATCGAGTCGGCCCTGACTCATAGCGACCCCTCCTTGGGTTTCCAAGGCAGTATCACTACGGAAGTAGGAATGCCCAACCTTCCTTCCAAGGAGTGGCTGGTGGGTTTGAACCGCCAGCCTTCTGGTTAGCAGTCAAGTGCCTCAGCCACTGTGCTACCAGAGCTCCCTACAAGTAGACCTGTGAAAAAGAAATAAAGGAAACAATACCATTTACAATAGTATTAAAAAGATAAGATATCTAGGAATAAATCTTATCAGAGACACAAAAGACCTATACAAACAAAACTATAAAACAGTACTACAGGGGACAACAAGGGCTCTACATAAATGGAGAAATCTGCCTTGTTCATGGATAGGTAGACTGAATATTGTGAAAATGCCAGTACTACCTAAAGTAATCTACACAGTTAATGCAGTCCTGATCCAGATACCAAGAAAAATTTTTAAGGACATCGAAAAACCAATTACTAACTTCGTATGGAAAGGAAAGAGACCTTAGATAAGCAGAGCACTTCTGGAAGAAGAAGAACAAAGTGGGAGGTCTCACACTCCCAGATCTTAAAACCTACTATACAGCCAAAGTAGTCAAAACAGCATGGTATTGGTACAATGATAAACAGATAGACCAATGGAACAGAATCGAAAGTCCAGAAATAGACCCATCCATCTATGGACAGCTGATCTTTGACAAAGGTCCAAAACCCATTAAA
>NW_006921732.1:3916356-3933362 GCF_000298275.1 Orycteropus afer afer
AAAGTGTTCAGTGCAGATCAGTGAGTAAGCACCAGCCCGCCCGTGTTTACCTTGCTCCCGGAGACCCGGTCCCTCTCGGGAGGGTAACAGGGGAGCCGTCTAAACACTAATCATTAGAGAGATGCAAATCAAAACAACAGTAAGATGGTATCTCACCCCAGCAATAATATCAAAGTTCAACAAGACAGAAAATAACAAATGTTGCGGAGAGATTGGAACTCTTCTGCACTGCTGGTGGGATTGTAAAATGGTACAACCATTGTGGCAAATGGTATGGCATTTCCTTAAGAAACTGAAAATAGAAATACCATTTGACCCAGCAATTCCATTACTAGGAATATATCCTAAAGAGGTGAGAGGCAGGGCATGAGCAGACATATGCACACCTATGATCGTCGCAGCACATTTCACTGTAGCAAAGAGATGGAAACAACCTAAATGCCTGTCAACAGATGAATGGATAACCAAATTTTGGTACATTACACCATGGAACAGTATGCTACATTAAAGAACAATGAAGGATACGCAAATTCTCTCACAAGATGGATGAGTCTGAAGGACATTATGCTGAGTGAAATAAGTCAATCACAGAACAAATATTGTATGAGCCCATTACTGTAAAAAGACAAAGAAGGGTTTGCTTAAGAAAAGGAACTCACTTTATAGGTTACCTGAGTGGGGACGGAAGGGGAAGGATTAATTTCAGGCTAATTGGGGTCCATACACTGACGTAGGTAAGGGAAGAGATGGTGTAGAAGGAGTCTGTGACCACCATGATAACACTAGGAAAAGGAAGGACAACAAATTGTGTACATAAGATATAGATGACAGACGCTAATACCAACCAGTATATCCACAATACAATTAACACCAAACACCAGGCTACAGATAAACACATAAACATCTGAGAAGATCAGATGGAGTCAGTGAACAGGATTATACTCTAGACCAAGGATAGATTCAGCTGAGGCTCATCTTGCACAGATACCAGTGATACAAAATACCCTCAATCCTTACAGAAACAACAGAAGACAGACAGAGTAATCCTTCACACACAACCAGACACTGTGGGAAAGAGATTCAGTGGATCTACTGACTCGGGACCATAGTACTAGAGGACACCAGACTCAATCGGCACAACAAAATACATAAAAATCTTGTTCCTCGTCCTACATTGGTGAGTAGTGATCAGGGGTCGTAGAAGCTGTCAAGCAACCATCTAAGATGCAGCTAATAGTCTCCTGTCGTCAGAAGCAAAGAAGAATGCAAAAAACCAAGGGCATTTGGAAGCAATCAGCCCTGGAACATGATGAACCACGAGACGAGAAGAACTAGATGGTGCTCGGCTACTAATGCCAGCCACTCAGGGAAGGATCAAAACCGGAGATCCTGGATAGAGTTGGCGGCAAAATGTGGAACAAAATCGAAAACACAGTAATGACCAGAATTACTGGTCAGATGGAGTCTCATGAGACCCCTAGTACTATGGCCCTGGGATACATTTTGGGCCTGGAGTAAAACTCACTCCCAGGGGCTGGCTTTCAGCCCAATAGTAAACAAGATGTACACACAGACCACTCAACCCAGGGTGACGCACCCACATACTCTGTGGAAATACATCCCTTCGAGCAGTCAACCACGGGACACCAGAGGGGCAGTATTCACACGGAGGAAATGCAGGACACACAGGAGTGCACAACTATAAGAGGCATGGGGGGTGTTACTGGGAGGAGACTGGGTTAGGGTTGGGAATGGTAAATGGGAAGTGAAACTAAATGTACACATTTAATGTTGAATGTAAAACAAATTCTGCTCTGTAAACTTGCATCTAAAGCACAATTTTTTAAAAAAAAGTGAAAAAGAAATTTAAAATAAAAAGAGAGAGAGAGAGAGAGATTCTCTAAGACTGAGATTCAAGAGAGTGACCAAAAGGTCAACAGAGTAAGAAAGAGGAGATCTCAAAGCAGAAAGACAAAAGAACTCATCTTCTAGAAGAACATGTAGCACACTAAATCATTATATTCCCCTTTGAGATGCACGTTTGTGAATATTTAGTGTGCCTCTATTTTGGATAAGACATAGTTGCTTTTATAAGAAGGCAAATAAAGAATCCCAAAGATTTAAATCCTCTGAGAGCTCTTAGCGCTTGTAGTTGGAAGACTGCCTCCTCCCAAGTCCTCAGGAGATCACAGATATTTCTTTGTAAAATGAAACCAAAGAGGCTAAGACTTGGGAATATCAGCTATAACAGAAATCAAGGTTGAGGCTCCATGCTGAAAACAGGGAGAGTAAGGGAAATCTCACATACTGATAGTAGAGACCTTCCTCCTGGACCTTCCCTACTCTTCTTTCAGAAGGTAGCTGTCTGGAATTACAGACGTTATATGAATCTTCTCTGGAGTCCAAAGAAAAGACCTACATGTATTTGGAAGTTTACTAGTGAAGTATCTGTTTTCTCACCCAGTCTTCGTGCAGTAGAAGCCTCTCAATTGAGAAATCATGTCACACGTGCAAAGCTTCAATTGGCTTTTAGTACTTCATTTGTTAACTGTACAGACTTTTGGCTGTGGCCTCCAATGTGAAAGACAGAGTTCAAAAAATTTAAATATAAAAAAGATACTTGGAAGAAATATATAATATTGGAAACAGAACAAAAAACAAAACTGTAAGTAATCGTTTCAGAGAAGTAACAAGAAATTACATTCATGAGACAAGATCAAGATGCCATGAAGAGAATCAGAAAAAAAATACTCCAGAAATTAAAAATAAGATTTTATTTTGTGTGTAATGTTTTATTTTTTAAAACAATGTCAAGTTTACGAAAATTTGCAAGTATAGTACAAAGAACTTTCTATCTGTGAGCCATTTAAAAGTACATTGCTGGCGTAAAACACCATCATCTTTGAGTGACTTACTGTGTGTTTTCTGCAAGAAAGAATATTCTACATAACCATATATAGCCATCAAAATCATGAAATTAATGTTGATATATTACTACCATTTAATTTTCAGACCATATTCAAGTTTTGCCAGTTGTCCAGATAATGCTGTTTATATCAAAAGGATCTGGTTTAGAGTGTGTAGATTTCCTGTTTCTTTAGTCTCTTTCAGTCTGCAACAGTCTGCAGTCTTTCTTTCTCTAACTTTCTTGACCTTTTAAAGATCACTAACTAATTGTTTTATACAAAAACAAAAAATCCCAAACCCTTTGCTGTCAAGTCAAATTCCAACCTATGACAACTCTGACAACTGTATAGGACATACTAGAACTCCATAGGGTTTTCAAGGCTGTAAATCATTATGGAAGCAGACTGTCACATCTTCCTCCCATGGAGTGGCTGATGGGTTTGAACCACTGGCCTTTTGATTAGTAGCTGAGCACTTAGCCACTTGCACCACCAGGACTCCTGTATTATTTTGTTAATGTCCCTCAATTTAGGCTTGTCTGATGTTTCTTCCACTAGATTCAGATGAGGCGTTTTTGGTGGGAATATCACAGAAGTGGTGCATCATTGTAGTCCATCAGGGAGTGTAGGATTTCAGTTTGTTCCATTAATGGTGATGTTCAATTTGATCACTTGAGTAAGGTGGTGTCTGCCAGGCTTTTCCTCTGCAGTTACTCCTTTTTTCAATGTAATTAATACTTTTTTTAGTAAAGAAGTGCTTTGACACTCTGTAAATATCTATTCATTCCTATTGTGAGGACTTACGGTTTTCTTTTTTTATTCGGTGAATTATATTCTGTTGCTCTCTCTGAGTAGTCACTAGGTATCTGTTGCTCTCTCTGAGTAGTCACTAGGTACAGTTTTTTCCCCGGCTCCTGGCTTTATGCACATAATCCAGTCTGGGTCTTTCCTGTGTAGAGACTTGTACAAGTTTGCAGCCCATGATTGCTATCTTACCTGCTAGTTTTCAAACACCAGGCCTGATGGTTGCTGTCTAGTTTGTTTACCTCTGTGACTGCCACTGCCACTCTTTAGTTCCCACTCATTGCTGTTTCTTGGTTTATGGCATCTGTATATTTCCCTTTCTTCCTTTTTGAAATTGACTGTTTCAACTCTTTAAATACATTTTTTTAATCTGGAATTTCTATTTATTTCCATCAGCTCAGTACAACTTTTTTTTTTTTTCTTTTGAAAAATGTCAAGCATACAGAAAACTTGAAAGAATAGTACAAGGAAGACCCATATATCCTTCACCTAGATTCTTCTGCTTTTACCATTTTGCCTCTTTTGCACACCTGTGCCTGCCCTTCTTTTCTTTCTCCTTTATTTGGCCCTTAGTCTCTCTCTACACACATACATAAACACACAGACACACTCATTCACACACTTTTTTTTTTTCCTGTATCATTTGACAGTAAATTGCAGATACCATAATAATTATTCCCTAAGTATTTCATCAGGCATCTCCTACAAAGGACATTCTTTTACAAAATAAAAATATCATTATTACATTGAAAAAAATGAATATTAATTCAGTTTATCATTTGGTGTATAGTCCATATCCAAATTTTCCTTGTGTTTGAATTTTCCTGTCATTTCCCATTTGGAAAAAAAAAAAATTGTACTAATATAAATGTAACTTTATTCCAAAACAAACTATTCCTCTCCCAACATCTGAAATTTATCTTTTGAAGCATGTCTTATTGAAATGATTACCAAGTTTGTGTTCTCCATTTAGTTAAATAAATTTTGATGATTGTCAGTTTATTATAGGTCTCTTGACTTTATTCAGTTAAAGATCTTAAAGGATATCTAATGGGATTACAGGTTTTATTGCTTACCATATTATGGATAGATTTATGAGAGATTTTATCCTTGTATACTTAAGAATTACAAATAATATTTTAATAATTGACAGTTTAATATAAATTTATCTACTTAGGTTTAAACAAGTCTCTTGAGTGGTGTTTCCTCACCGATGGAGAATTACTTCCAAGCAGAAGCTTACAACCTGGACAGGGTGTTAGATGAATTTGAACAAAACGAAGGTGAGAATTTATACTGGTGAATATATTTGCATGTTTCATTGCTGTTCATAGGTTTTTAGTGGCCACTTTTTTCACAAGTGGATGGCCACATCCTTTTTCTCAGTTTGTCTTAGTCTGGAAGCTCTGATAAAACCTATCTGCATGAGTGACACTGCTGATGTTTGAAATACTGGTGGTATAGCTTCCAGCCTCCCAGCAGTGTGCAAGCCACCACGGTACAACAAATTGACAGATAAGTGGTGGACACCAGAGACTACATGACAGAATTTTGTAAGACCAATGACTTACTAATTGCAAATAACTTTTTTCAGTAACATAAATGAAGATTGTACATGTGGACCTTGCCAGGTGGCATACACAGGAATCAAATCAACTGCATCTGTGGAATGAGGTGATGGAGTAGCTCAATATCATCAGTCAGAAGAAAGCTAGGAGCTGACTATGGAATAGACCATTAGTTGCTCCTGTGCAAGTTCAAGTTGAAGTTGGGGAAAATTAAAACAAGTCCACTAGAGTCAAAACACAACCTTGCTTATATTAATTTGATTCACTGACCACTAATGAACAAAGACCAGACAAGTTGTGGGATGATATTAAGAACATTATACATGAAGATTGTAAATGGTCATTGAAAACACAAGAATGAACGAAAAGACCAAAATAAATGTCAGAAGTGTCTCAGAAACTTGCATGACTGGATAGTAGCTAAAGAAAAAGGAAGAAATGATGAAATAAAAGGGGTGAACAGAAAATTATAAAGGGCTGCTTCAGAAAACAGAGTAAAGATTATAATGAAATGTACAAAGCCTTGGAATTAGAAAACCAGAAGAGAAGAACATATTTGGCAATTCTTAAAGAACTGAAGAAAAAAGACAAGCCTCGAGTTACAGTACTGAAGGATTCTGTTGGCAAAATAATGAACATCGCAGGAAGCATCAAAAGAAGATGGAAGAAATACACTGAGTCACTATACCAAAAAGAATTGGTTAACATTCAGCCATTTCAGGAGGTAGCATATGCTGAAGAACCAGTGGTCTTGAAGAAAGAAGTCTTAAGCTGCACTGAAGGCATTGGTGAAAAATGAGACTTCAGGAATTGATCGACTACCCACTGAGATGTCTCAACAAACAGATGCAGTACTGGAGGTATACACTTGTTTATGCCAAGAAATTTGGAAGAGAATAGGGAATGAAACTAAATGTATGTATGACATTGAACGTAAAATAAGCTCTTAAAATAAAAAGGAAAAAAAAAAGAAAAAAAATTTTTGAAGACTGCTACCTGGCCAACTGACTGGAAGAGATCAATATTTGTGCCTATTCTGAAGAAAGATTATCCAGCAGAATGTGGAAATTACTGAACTATGTCATTAATATCACATGCAAGTAAAATTTTGCTGACGGTAATTCAAAAACAGTTGGAGCATTACATAGACAGAGAGCTGCCAGAAGTTCAAGCTGGATTCAGAAGAGGGCATGGAATGAGGGATATTATTGCTCATGCCAGATGGAATTTGGCTGAAAGCAAAGAATATCAGAAAGATGTTTACCTGTGTTTTATTGACTATGTAAAGGCATTGATTGTGTATATCATAACAAATTATGGAAACATTGTGTAGAATGGAAATTCCAGAACATTTTATTGTGCTCATGAGGAATCTATGCATAGACCAACAGGCTGTTGTTGGAACAGAATGAGGGGATAGTGCATGGTTTTAAATTAGGAAAAGTATGTGTTGATCTATGCTGAGCAAATAATCTGAAAACTACACTGTATGAAGAAGAATGCAGCATCAATATTGCAGGAAGACTCATTAACCACCTTTGGTATGTAACTGACACAAACTTGCTTGTTGAAAGTGAAGATGACTTGAAGCACTTAACGATGAAGATCAAAGACTACAGCCTTCGATATTACACCTCGACATAAAGAGAAACAAATCTCATAAATTGACCAGTAAGCAACATCATGATAAATGGAGAAAAGATTGAAGTTGTCAGGTGTGGTAGTTAAGGATGTGTGTCAATTTGGCAGAGCCTGGTTTTGAGTGGTTGGGCACCTGGATGTAATTATTCCCCATGATGAGAATGGTAATCAACTCCATGGTAGAATCTACTGTGAGCAGTTGAGTAGCTGCCTTAGGGATGTGGTCTGCTTCCAGTATATGATGCCTTTGAATTGTGATGTTGGTGAAAATACTATGGATTGCCAGAAGAATGAACAGATCTGTTTTAGAAGAAATACATCCAAATGCTCCTTAGAAGCAAGAATAGTCAGACTTCATCTCACGTACTTTGGTCATGTTCTCAGCAGGGATCAGTCCCTGGAGAAGGATATCATGGTTGCTAAAGTGGCGGGTCAGCGAAAAAGGGGAAGACCTTTGATGAGATGGATTGACACACTGGCTGCAATGATGGGCTCAAGCACAGCAAGGATTATGAGGATGGCACAGAACCAGGCAGTGTTTCGTTCTGTTGTACATAGAATCACTATGAGTTGGAGCCAACTGGATGGCACCTACCAACAGTACCTACCAACAGTAGTTGTGTAGGGTAGGTATCAAGTGTTCAAACTTTAGCATCACATTGCCTGAATTCTCATCCTGCCATTTACTAGCAAGGTAGCTTTGGGGAAGTTGTTAACTTCTCTGTTCCTTTATTCTCCTCTGTAAAATGAAGATAGTAAGATCTACCTTATGGGCTTGTTTTAAAGATTAAATTGTTTAATCCATGTAAATGGTTTAGCATAGTATCAGACACATAGTGCTACAAAAGTTAGTTCTTCCTCTGAATGTTATTGTTAAGTCATTGGACTTGATTTTAATATCCCCACATTATGGTCAAGGAAAAGATTTAGAATGTATGCTTGCATTTACTAAAAGAAGAACAACATCTTGTGTCATGTTGATTATCCAATAAATATACATTTTAAACATAATATTTAAAGATTTCTATGTTTAAGTATCTGCCAGAATAGTTAATTGAAGTGCATATCCTCACGGCTTATCTAAAAATGTCTGCTTAAGATTGACTTCATTTAAGAGGAAAGCTTATTCCAAAAATCCTCATGTCAGTATTACTTGAATGGATTAGCTGTATTTAAATCTCTGTCTTTCATCTTCCTCCATTTTCCCTGTGTTCTCTATTTCTAACAACGAATGACATAAAACATATTTTCATAGTAATATATTTCTTGCTAAAGTATATTGAGTTCAGAGATATCTCCAAACAGCTATGATATCCAGTAATTCAGATTGTTCTTTAATAGCAGTTAAAAAGAAAGATTAGTTTTGATTTTGCCACTATGGGTTTATGATAGAGCAAGCTTTAACCAGAAGGTGGGGTCATGGGCATAAGGAGAGAGAAGGGGAGAGGAAGGATCCCTGGATGGCCTGCTTTACTCATATTTTATCTTTGATGACTCAAAGCTAACTCTTAGGATCATTCCTGATTATGAAATCTAGTTATTTGGGATTTTATTGGATTTAGCTGGGCTTTGTTCATCCCAAGCTGGAAGATACATTATCCTCTAAATTACAACCATTTACTCAAGTGTTTTCTTAACCTTTTCTTTGGTTTGGCCTTATATGTGTCACAATTATTTAAGTCATCAGGTGTCTGGACAAGTGCTAAACTTAATCATATGAAAACTAAGCTTTTAGAATATCATTGACTCTAATTAATAGAACTATTAGTTCACTACATTAGTCTCTTTGTGACTTCAGTAGATTCTAGTAGGGTACTTTGTATGTAGGTGATTTTCAGTATGCTTTTGTTGAATCAATAAAAATTGTCATTTTAGTTTGAAATGCTTACAGAAGATGCATTTGCTTAACAAAAGAGAAATCCTTTTGAAGAGCAAGGATTTCAGAAACTAGCTTCTTGGTAGTAAGTACATGAGCATTTGTTTGAATTATTTTTTTTCATCTCAGTATAGTTGTATTAAAACTACAACATCTAGTTTAATACTTTTGTAAGTACACATTTAAGTGCTTTCTCATTTTGTGTTAACTTTATTTCCTTCTTTAAATTAAAATATACCACAGACTGTAATAATAGTAGGTAATTAATATTATGCCTAGTTAGTAGTTGGTTGAATAAAAAAATTAATAAATAATCATTCCTGTTTTAATATTGAATTGAATATTTTTATTGTAAGAAGCAGTAACTCCTTTTTATTTCCAGGAACCAGCTAAGGAACATGATTTCCTTTCTTACTGGGAGCACATATTACTAAACCCAAATCTTCACTAGCCTAAATTGGGTGAACTCAGGATTTAATACTCAGGATACTAAACCCATTTGCAACAAAATGTGATATTTTTAGAGCCTTTACTTATCTAGACTTTTAGTTCTTTTCACTCCTTTCTTATGCTAATTCTTCTCTCAACTGAAACTGATTTTCTTACTGCTATTTCAGATTGCTATATTTGAGGCTGTGCTTTTCCTTGTAGCCCCTACTTTTGAATTCCCTCTTTCTAAATTTACATAAAACTATCTTTGGAACCTAGCTCATCAGATCCTCCTGCCTCTATGAATTTGAGCTTGCTGCCTCAATCTGGAAAATATTTCTTCTCTAAGTTTATTTTCTACTTCTGTGTAATAGTTTTCAAATACTTAAGCTATTCTGTACTGCTAATTAGACATTCATGTGTATTTTATCTATATCTTATTCTCCCAACTAGATTATGTACTTCTTAGAGGCCAGAGCTATCATTTAATTACCATATTGCTTAAGCCCAATGCTTTTACTGTGGTAGATACCCAATTATGACATATTTCTTGTATACTTACAGTAGTTTATATGTATTTATGTAGACCATGTACTATGCAAAGTAAGCACTTATATTTATGGGGGAAAAGGTTTCTGCCTGGAGATTAAGGCTCTCGTGGTTTAGTGGTTGAGTCATTTGGCTGCTAACCAAAAGGTCAGTGATTTGAACCCACCGCTGCTCTGTGTTAAGAAAGATGGGTCAGTCTGCTTTCCTAAAGATTTACAGCCTTGGAAACTCAGTGGGGGTCGCTATGAGTCAGAATCAACTCATTGGTAGTGAGTTTGGTTTTAGGTTGGCCTACAGATTAAGTGTATGAAACAGGTAAACAAACCATGGCATTCTATATAGTTAAATGCTTTAATGGGGATATAAACAAGTTGCCATGGTAGCATTGAAAATTAGTTTTACTACTGATGACACAACATACTTACATAAGTTCAGGACCATGATTATCAGTTAGTGTAAGAAAAAAAGCAAGAAAGACAATAAGTACAGTATTTCTTATTTCTCTGATTTATTTAAACATACACAATAGTACTGTAACTTGGGAGAATAACAGCTGTCATAATCGTGGTCTGTTAAAAAGTAAATATTTTATATGAAATTTTTATGCTTATCGATGAATATAAGTAGCATGATTTAAGAAGGTAAATGAATACTTTTTTTTTAAGATGTCCTCAGATAATAGTGTAAATATGAACCTAATTAATACATTGTGATAAGGTTATGAATGGAATTTCATATATTATAGCACACTTTTTTGTATTTGTTATGGACAAAATTTCAAATATATACAAAGTAAGCACAATAGTCTAATAAACTCCAGTGTGCCCATCACTCACCTTCAACAGTGATTGACACTCTGCTGTTTTTATTTCACTTATACTTCTTTTTGCTCTTCAATCTCTGCTTCACTGTTATTTATTAATTTTACAATTCTTTAAGGTAAAATTTACATGCATTAAATTGTATAGATATTAACTGTAATTTTCACAAATGACTATATCCATGTAACCCACACCCCAATCATGATACCAATTATGAAACATTTTGTCTCCATAAAAAAATTCCTTCATTTTCCTTCCTACTTGATTACTACCTCCTCATCTCTGTTCCAATTGTTTTTTTTCTAGCTTAGATTAGTCCCTGCCCAGCCTTGGACCTGGGCAATCTGAGGGTGTCTTCTCCGTAACTAGGTTCAGGGCAATCTGGGAAGCTAATTTAATTATGTTTCTAAATTAAGGTAGAATTCTTTTGTTTGAAGTGTTTTATTATGTTACCATTTGATCTTGTTTAATTTAGAGTTATATAACTTCAAGGAAGAGTCTTAAAGATATTTTCTTACTTTTAGCCATATTTGCATAAATTCAAGACCATTTTCTAGGCAGAAATTAAAAGCCTTCATATCCTAGGAATATTTTATTTGTATAGTTAGAAATACAGTTTATTAACTTAGTCCTAATAGCTTTTCCAGTGTTACCAAGAAACTTAATGTAATTATTTATTTTTGCAGATGAAACAGTTTCTCCTGCTTTATTGGATACAAAGTGGAATAAGATTCTAGATCCCCCTTCTCACCGACTGTCATTTAACTCTGCATTGGCCAGTGTGAATGAATCTGCAGTTGGTAATGAGTCACAGCCACAACTAAAAGTCTTCTCCCTGGCTCATTCAGCTCCTCTGACCACAGAGGGAGAGGACCATTGTGCTAATGGACAAGACAATAGTCTAAATCAAGAGATTGCCACAATGTGGATTGATGAAAATGCTGTTGCAGAAGATAAATTAATTAAGAAAAACTGTAATCGAGACGATCAGTGCAGTGCTATTGAAGGGGGAGAGAAGAAATGTGGAAATCTAACTTGTCTGCCAGATGAGAAGAACGTTCTTGTTGTAGCCGTCATGCATAATTGTGATAAAAGGACATTACAAAGTGATTTGCAGGATTGTAACAATTATAATAATCAATCCCTCATGGATGCTTTTAGCTGTTCACTGGATAATGAAAGCAGACAAACTGATCAATTTAGTTTTAGTATAAATGGGTCCACTGAAAAAGATACAAACTCAGAGAATCAAATGGATCCATTGACTAGACCAAATGCAGAGGGAAATTCTGTTAATCATCTATGTACTACTTCATCTGATAGTCTAGCCAGTGTCTGTTCCCCTTCACAGTTAAAGAATGATGAAAATATAGCTAGAGACCCCTCTGTGTCTACTATTACAAGTTTAACAATTGATTCAGTGATCTCAACCCAAGCAACAGACAGAAGTCCCGCTGTTAAAAAGCAAGAGAATTATATACAAGATGAGGTTCTCACTGGCAAAACCAGCTCTACTTGGACAGATCTAAGCAGTCCAAACTCCTTTTCCTACTCGAGTGAGGGGATTTTGATGAAAAAAGAAGGAACAGAGGAGAGAACAGAAGAATCCTTCCAGTCTGGTTTACCTTTGCTTCTCAATCCAGACATGTCTAATGGGTCTGGAAGGAAGGATAACTGTGAACAGTTTTCAGATTGCCTTGTGCCCAGTGAGATGAGGGCTGATAAAAATGATGATTGTGAACATGAAGAAGTCTTTGGCGCTACAGAATTTCTTAATATGACAGAGCATTTCTCTGAATCTCAGGAGATGACTAATTGGAAGTTGTCTAAAATAAATGAGATGAGTAACAGCCAAGTCAATGAAGAATATGAAAAGTTTCTGCCAGTGAGTCAACCTGAGGATGCTTGTGATAATGGAGGAGAGTGTGATGGAATAGCAGAAGCAGGTCTAGATTTAAAAGGAACTCACATGAATGAAGGTGAAGGATGTGATTTCTCCACTGTTATGGATGCACCAGCAGCAAATTCTCTATCTAATGGTTGTGATTCCTGTGGAATGCAGAGCCCCGTTGTTGCTTTTGTTCCAAAGACTTTACCCTCCAAAGAAGATTCAGTAACAGAAGAAAAAGAAATAGAAGAGAGCAAGTCAGAATGCTACTCAAATATTTATGAACAGAGAGGAAACGAGGCCACAGAAGGGAGTGGACTACTTTTAAACAGCACTGGTGACCTAATAAAGAAAAATTATTTACATAATTTCTGTAGTCAAGTTCCGTCAGTGCTTGGGCAGTCATCCCCCAAGACAGTAGCAAACCTGCAGTCTGTAAGTGTTCCTTTTGGTGGTGCAAGACCCAAGCAGCCGTCTAATCTTAAACTTCACATTCCAAAGCCATTATCAGACCATTTACAAAATGACCTTCCTGCAAACAATGGAAATAATATTAAAAACAAAAATGATATTCTTGGGAAAGCAAAATTAGGGGAAAACTCAGCAACCAATGTATGCAATGCCTCTTTGGGAAACATCTCTATTCCTGATACCAGTGGGGAACATTTAGAAAGTTATGAGGCTGGGATCTCCAGTAGACCATGCCTTGCATTAGCTCCAGATAGTCCAGATAATGATCTCAGAGCTGGCCAGTTTGGAATCTCTGCCAGAAAGCCATTTACCACTCTGGGTGAAGTGGCTCCAGTTTGGGTACCGGATTCTCAGGCTCCAAATTGCATGAAATGTGAAGCCAGGTTTACATTCACCAAAAGGAGGCATCATTGCAGAGCATGTGGGAAGGTAAGTTGTGTGTATCAGCTCAGAAACCTGGCATGCCCTTTTTTAACAGCTTGATTAGAAAGTAATAAAGGCAATATAAGGTTAAGATACTTCTGGTTGAGATGGTATTTTAAGTAGTTTTTGAAAACCCTATGGAGCACAGTTCTACACTAATATTCCTGGGGTTACCATGAGTTGGAATCAACTTGATGGCAGCTGGTTATTTAGTGTAGTTAATTTCTAAATAAACAAATGAACTTGCTCATTCTTAGAGTTTATGTAACTTTTTGTTGTTGTACCAAGACTTAAGCTGAATCTCTTTTCATGATGAGATGAGAATTGAGGAAGTGCTAACTTTGTGGTTTCTATATTGTTAAATATGTGGTTAATGGAATCATTTGAAATAAGGAAGTTGTTCTTCCTTTGGTGTACAGGAAATATTTGTGATTGACTTCATATTTTTTAATTCTTGAGAAATTTAATATTATACTTAGAATCTATCCCAGTTTTTTCTGTAGAATTTTTTCCGTTGTACTAGAAATTCAGAAACCTGTTACACACACACACACACACACATATTGTCTTTACTTCCACATAACTTTGACGTAAAATGAGTTGCGACAAGGTTGTAAGAATAATCAATGTTCTTTAGCTCTCCCCAAATTCTATTAGTAGCACATAAGTTTACTAGTGAATTTTTTTGACAAGAGATAAAACGAGGAAGGAATAGGATTTTGCATTTTATAGAAAGAATGTGAAGTTTGGTGTCAGGTCTGAATTTGAGTCTCAGCTTTGTTACTATTAACTACACACAGCTTCTCTAAGCTTTAATTTTCTAATCTGTAAAAACAAAATAGAAGGTTAATAATTTTCAAAGAGCTTTTGTGAGGATTAAATGAGATTGCACATGTAATAGTAAGTGCTTCGTAATTGCTGTGTTCTTCCTTCTTGCCTGGTATATTTATCTTTGTTAATTAGGGTGCTTTCAACTGTGAGGAACAGAGTGTCTGACCCTCAGTGACTTAGATAAAGATAGCGTATATTTTACCTAGCATGAAACTTGAAGATAGAGACTCACTGAAGTTCTCTAGGTCATCCCTTCATGGTCTGAAGATAGTAGCACAGTTCTAACATCAAGTTCACCCTGACAGCTTCCCAAGCACGAAGAAACCAGTTAGGGGCAAAATGAGCCTAGAAAAATATCCCCAGCAGCTTATTTTTTCCATTAATTGGTCAGTTCTAGGCCATAAATCCAATCTTAGACCAGTTACTGGCAAAGGGGAACAGAATTGCCAGGATTGGCCAGGATCCCCTGGGGCTGAACACAGTATTGCCTGAACAAAAGTGAGATTCTGTTAACCAAGGAAAGAAGGAGACTGGCTTTTGATGGACAATCAGCAGTATTTACTGCTAGGTCTGATGAATGTAAGAGTCAAAAAATGATGGGGAGGCAGAAAGAAAAAGCTGACACTGGGCTGTTGGTTTCTGATTATTAAAGCTAGAAGAAAATAATGTATCTAATTCCTAAACATTTTGCAACCTTATTTTTGTTAAAGGAGACCTATGGTCAGCAGCCTGAATAGTCAGTTCTCTATTGAGATTAGATTCATCATATTTATGTTGATCTACATTTTGCTTACTGTGTTTAACACTTTCTGAAATTTTTGCTTTCTTAAGCAAATAATAAAAACATTTTTGCTTCAGACCAGCATATTCATATTGTAATGAGTAAATTGGTACCTTATGTGGATTTAGAAAATGATCGGAGACTGTGCATAAATTAAATTAGATGAGATTTATGCTGAATAGGTAATATATTTTTAATAAAGAATTTTGCTGTGTTAAGTGACCTGAATTTATACATTGACAATTCATAATTCCATCTTTATTTTCCTTTTATTCTCCATTTACCTCGGGGATACTGTAAGGATTAATGAGATAATGTATGTAAAACTCTATTAGCTTCTTGGAAGTAAAAGGCTTATAAATACATGTATACTTATTCTAGGTATTATATTAATCAGCTTGTATGGAATTAGAGCTAGAAAAATACCCTAAGCAATATGATTTTTTTTAACTTTTTATTGTAATTTGAGTGAAATTTTACAGAGTAGATTTGTCTCCCATTCAGCAGCTTATACACGTTTTGTATTGTGACATTCATTAAAATCCCCACCATGTAATTGGTCTCTTCTGACTTCCTCCCTGTGATTACCTTTTTCCTTCTCCTTCTTTCCTTTGCAAATGCTGCCCTTCTGATTTCCTATGGCTGGTTGTTCTAAGGAGTGCATCTCCCAGTGTAGTTTTCAGTTTGTAGGCTTGTTATTTGGCTGAGAGTTAAGTCATGGGAGTGAGTTCAATTCCAAGCCTAAAAGGTGACTAGGGGCCATAATCTCAGGAATTTCACCAGTGTCTATCTAACCAGTAATCCTAACACTTATGTTTTTGAATTTTGTTCCACATTTTTCTCCTACTCTAGCCAGAATTTCCAATTTCAACCCCTTTCCTAGTGTTTGGCATTGGTAGCCAGGCACTATTTAGTTCTTCTGGTCTCAGGGTCATGGGGACTGAGGTTTCCATGGTCTAAGCAAGAGGATTTTGTAAAATAATATTGAATGTTGAAAAATTCCATTAATTTATTAATTCCATTCCAGTAGAAATTAAGCATATTCAGGAATTCCTGTACTTAATATCTATAGCTACATTTTCTTTACTTTGACGTGTATTAAGTGTTTAATATCTGAAAGAATTTGGGTTGGGCACTGACGATTCAGAGGTATATAAATTGGGATTTATATTCTTAAGGAGTTCATAATCAAGGACACTAATTTGAATGATTAGAGAGAGGAATATCTGGATTTCCTGGAGGAGTTTTCAAAAATCCTTAAAAAAAAATTGTGAACTACTGCTCTGAGTAGACTTCCCAACATAGAGTTATTAAGCAACCCAATTATGTGTGCTTTATTTTCATTCTCATTTAATCTTCCTTATAGTCTTGTAGAAAACCAAACCCATAACCATCAAGTCAATTCTGATACATAGAGACTGTAAGGAAGAGAATAGAACTACCCCACAGAGTTTCCAAAGCTGTAAATCCTCAGGGAAGCAGACTACCTCATCTTTTTCCCATAGGGTGGCTGGTGGGTTCAAACCACTGACCTTTTGGTTAGCAGCCAAATGCTTGAACCACTCTACCACCAGACCTCCTTCAGTCTTGCAGAGTGGGTGTTAATTTTTCCTATTTGACAAGAATCTGAGGCTAAGAGAGGTCAAAGAATATGCCCAAGGTCATACTGTTTGTTAGTGCCAGCACCTGAGTTTAACACCCGCTTCTAACTTTAATGCTAGCTCTCCTCATTCATACTAGCACTATTAACAAAATACTTTAGGATTATTGAGGAATGGAAAGTTAATTATTTGCCATAAATGGCAGAGGGAGTCAGGAAAGTCATGACAGAAAAGATGACTAATACTCAGGGGACATCAAGCTCAAGTGGCATAACATACTACACAAAAACATTGTTCCACATCCTACTTCAGTGAGTAGCAACTAGGATCTTAAAAACTTGCAAGCAGCTAGCTAGATGCAACAACGGGTCTCCTCATCCAGAGCAGAAAAGAATGAAGAAAACCAAAGATGCATGG
>NW_006921732.1:3933600-3945469 GCF_000298275.1 Orycteropus afer afer
CAAAAGACAGGCATATGAGCTGAACATTTACGTTAGGTAGATACACTCCTTGGAGAGATCAATCACGGGAGAATAGAAGGGCAGTGTAAGCGCAGAGAGACAGCTCAGGGGGCAGGAGTGCATGGGAGGGAAGGACATAGGGTAGAGGTAACTATGGGGAGGAAGTGGGAAGAGAGCTGTTGCATTGTGGGATATTGCAGTCAATGTCATGAGACAAAGTGTATGTGAACTGCTATATGGAAAATGAATTTGCTGTGTAAACATTCACTCAAATCACAATAAAATTAACAAAACAAAACAAAAAAAGGGTGACTACTGAAGAACCAAAAACCAATCAAAATTCACTGCCATCAAGTCCATTAGACTCATACTGATCCCTCCTTGGGTTTCTGAGGCAGTATTGCTATGGAAGTAGGTTGCCCAGTCTTCTTTCCAGGAAGTGGCTGGTGGGTTTGAACAGCCAGCCTTCTTAATAGCAGTCAAATGCCTTATGCACTATGCCACCAGAGCTCCTGACTAATGAAGAGGAAGATATAAAAAAGTGGATATAATTTTGGAACAAAGTTATAGATTAGGTAAGAACAATGGGGCCGTGTTAGAGCACAGCTAAATAATTAGCAGCAGAAAAGGGAAAATTCATATTACAGGATTCATATTACATTTGAATAAAGGAGTTAATAGAAAATTGTGGGAAGTTATTTTACACAGTATAGGTCCTACCTTAAGCTGTTGATAAATAGTAGATATAATTGTTACAATGTTCTTGGTGTAATGTCTTAAGTAGAGTATAAAATAAGCACACTAGAATTCATGAAAGTGAAAATATTTCAGTTTATTGCTGTATTTCTAAAATGGGGATTAAAGGATATGAGTTTCATTGTTGCCTTCATTGTTAAGTGGGGAGAGAAATATCTGTTAAGTGAAAAACATGTTAACACATTCCAAAATGCTTGACATACGTGTTTTATTTTATGATTTTGTCATTATTAATTTGGATAATTACTCCATATAGCAGTGTAATCCTGCTTCTCCAGTATGATTAGTGACAAATTACAGAATAGAGAAAGATTACAGAAAACACCTTTCCCAAAAGGTGCCTTGTAAGTAAACTTATTCCCATTTCTACATCACTATATTAATTTCCTATGGAAATAATTGATGCCAGCAGATCATGGTTATTCATTCTCTGGCAGGTTCCATTTGCCTTGAATATTTTGATCCCTTTATATTTGATGATTTCACTTCAAAAGCCTAAGAAAGCTATTAAGTTTGGGAGTAAAATAGAGAGTTTTTCAGAAGTAGAGAAGAATTTCTAAAAGAAAAAATAGATTAATTTGGAAGGCTTTGCTACACTTTATGCATTATCATCACTGATGTGGCTGGTTATGATTTACTAGGTACCACTTGGTGAATAACTCTGTTCTGTCTCCTGTTTGATAGTGATAGACATAAAAATGGCCTTCAGAAACTAAAACTTTTTGAACTGGTACTTACAGCTTAGGTATCTTTTGTTTTGGAAGGTGTAAAGTATTAGAATAACATTTTTGAACACTCTCATTTTATGCTAGGCATATCTAGTCTAACAGCATAATTCTCTGAGATATAGATGAGAAAAAATGTGCCTAAGAAAGGTTAAGTAACTGGCCCCAGATCTCAAAAATTATAAATGAGAATTAATAGATTTTAATAATAATCTCTCATACTTTCCATGTTGTTTTTACTTTGCTGATCACAGTAACAAAATTTATCTATACTTGAATTATTTGTTAGAAATATAATCTTTGGGTGAACATTAGGTTTGGGCAGAGGTAAAGGATTGAGAATTTGAGTATCTCCATTCTTAAGACGAAAATGTTGAGTGGTTGGTGCTAGCAAAATTGGCATTATTTCTTTACCTTTCAGGTCTTGAACTACAAAGTAGGAAAAGTACATTATGGGCATCAAATCATTGAAATAGAAAAAATTTAGTGACAGTAATATATACTACTACCCACACTATTTTTCCACTTAAAAAGTATAATTCAAAATGGATGAAATTTTACTACATTGTTGTTGTTAGGTGCCTTCGAGTTGATTCTGACTCAGCAACCCTGTGTAAAACAGAATGAAACATTGCCAGGTCCTACACTATCCTCACAGTTATTGCCAAGTTTGAGCCCATTGTTGCAGCCACTCTCAGTTCTTCTTGTTGAAGATCTTCCTCTTTTTCGCTGACCATCTACCCCACCAAGCATGATGTCCTTCTCCAGAAACTGGTCCTTCCTGATTACATGTCCACAGTTCATGAAATGAAGTCTCACCATCCTTGCTTCTAAGGAGTATTCTGGCTGTACTTCTTCCAAGACAGATTTGTTCTTCTGGCAGTCTATGGCATATTTGGTATTCTTTGCAGTATCATAATTCAAATGCATAAATTTTTCTTCAGTCTTCCTTATTCATTGTCCATCTTTCAAATGCATATGAGGCGATTGAAAATACTATGGCATGGTCAGGCACACCTTAGTCTTCAAAGTGGCATCTTTGTTCTTTAACACTTTAAAGAGATCTTTTGCAGCAAATTTGCCCAATGCAGTACATTGTTTGATTTCTTGATTGCTGCTTCTATGGATGTTGATTGTAGATCCAAGTAAAATGAAATTCTTGACAACTTACGTCTTTTCTGTTTGTCATGATGTTGTTTATTGGTCCAGTTGTAAGGATTTATTTCCTTTATATTGAGGTATAAGCCATACAGAAGGCTGTAGTCTTTGATCTTCATCACTAAGTACTTCAAGTCCTCTTGACTTTCAGCAAGCAAGGTGGTGTTATCTGCATATTGCAGATTGTGAGTGAGTCTTCCTCCATTCCTCCAACCCTGATGCTACATTCTTCTTCATATAGTCCAACTTCTCAGATTATTTGCTTGTTGTTGTTGTTGTTATGTGCCATCGAGTGGGCCCCGACTCATAGCGACCCCTCCTTGGGTTTCTGAGGCAGTATCACTACGGAAGTAGGATTGCCCAACCTTCCTTCCGAGGAGTGGCTGGTGGGTTTGAACCGCCAGCCTTCTGGTTAGCAGTCAAGTGCTTTAGCCACTATGCTACCAGAGCTCCTGCGCATACAGATTGAATAAGTATGGTGAAAGGATACAACCCTGGCACATACCTTTCCTGATTTTAAAATCATGTATTATCTATCCCTTTGTTCAGTTTGAATGACTGCGTCTTGATCTATGTACAGGCTCTTCATGAGCACAATAAAGTGTTCTGAAATTCCCATTATTTGCAGTGTTATCTATAATTTGTTATGAACCACACAGTCAAATAACCTTTGCATAGTCAGTAAAGCACAGGTAAACATCTTTCTGGTGTTCTCTGCTTGCAGTCAAGATCCATCTGACATCAATAATGATATCCTTTATTCCACATCCTCTTCTGAATCCAGCTTGGCATTTGTGGCAAGTCCTTGTCTATGTGCCCCTGAAACCGTTTTTGAATTATCTTCAGCAACATTTTATTTGCGTATGATATTAGTCATCTTGTTCGATAATTTTTACATTCTGTTGAATCTCTTTTCTTTGGAATGGGCAGAAATATGGATCTCTTCCAATCAGTTGGCCAGGTACTTGGGATTCCAAGTTTCTTTGCATAGAAAATTGAGCACTTCCAGTGTTGCATCTGTTTGTTTGAACATCTCAACTGGTATTTTATCAATTCTTGGAGCATTGTTTTTCACCAATACTTTTAATGCAACTCAGCCTTCTTTCCTCAATACCATAGATTATTGACTATATGCTACCTCGTGAAATGCATGAACATGGAACAGTTCTTTGTGGTAGAGTGATTCTGTGTATTCCTTCCATCTTCTTTTGCTATTTCTTGCATTGTTCAATACTTTGCCCATAGAATCTTTCAGTATTGCAACTCTAGGCTTGAATTTTTTCTTCAGTTCTTTCAGCTTGAGAAATGCCAACTGTATTCTTCCCTTTTGTTTTTTTAACTCCAGATCTTTGCACATTTCATTATAATACTTTGTCTTCTTGGCCATCTTCTGAAATCTTCTATTAAGCCCTTTACTTCCATCATTTCTTCCATTTGCTTTAGCTACTCTGTTGAAGAGCAGTGTCTCTTCTAACATCCATTTTTGTCTTTTCTTTCTTCCTTGTCTTTTTAATGACCTTTTGTTTTCTTCATGTATGGTGTTCTTGATGTCATCCCACAACTCACCTGGTCTTTGGTCGTTGGCATTCAGTGCATCAAATCTGTTCTTCAGATGGTCTCTAAATTCAAGTGGAATATACTCAGGGTCGTATTTTGGCTCTTGTGGACTTGCCTTAATTTTCTTCAACTTTAGTTTGAACTTGCATATGAGCAATTAGTGGTCTATTCTGCCCCTTGTTCTGACTGATGATATTGAGCTTCTTCATCACCTTTTCCCACAAATAAAGTCACTTTGATTCATGTATATTCCATGTGGTGAGCTCTACGTGCAGTTGCCATTTATGTTGCTGAAAAAGGTATTTGCAATGAATAAGTTGTTGGTCTTGCAGTATCATGTGATCTCCAGTGTTGTTTCTATCACTAAGACCTTGTTTTCCAACTACAGATCCTTCTTTGTTTCTGATGTTCACATTCCAATCACCAGTAATTATCAGTGGATCTTGATTGCATGTTTGATCAATTTCAGAGCAGAAGTTGGTAAAAAAATCTTCCATTTTTTTTCATCTTTGGCTTTAGTGGTTGGTGCATAAATTTGAATAATAGTCATATTAACTGGTCTTCTTTGTAGTTGTATGGATATTATCCCATCACTGACAGCATTGTACTTCAGATAGATCTTGAATGTTCTTTTAGATGATGAATGTGATGCCATTCCTCTTCAATTTGCCATTCCTGGCATAGTAGATAAGGATTGTCCAATTTAAAATGGATAATACCAGTCCATTTCAGCTCAGCAATGTCTAGGATATCTATCTTTATGTGTTCAGTTTCACTTTTGACAACTTCCAATATTCCCAGATTCATACTTCTTATATTCCAAGTTCCAGTTATCAATGGATGTTTGCAATTGTTTCTTCTCATTTTATGTTATGCCACATCAGCAAATGAAAGCCAAAATGCTTTACTCCATCTACTTCATTAAGTTCAACTCTAGTACATTAGTGATTAGAATAAGAAGAACAAAGAGAAGAACTATATGGGAGGTAGTGTGGAAAAGAATACTGGAATGGGTGTGAGAAACTCTGTTTCTAACTTCTTGGGTGACCTTGTATAAGTAAGCTTCTTTCTTCTTCTGGGCCTCTGTTTCCCTTTCTGTAAATTGTCTGTTTTCTTCTAGCTCTGAAAAGCTATGTAACCTTCTTTATTTAAAAAAATAGGAAAGAGAGAAAATAGAAAGATTTGTGCTTTCTCTGTAAAATTATTACTAAACTTTCTGATCAGCTGAGGTCACTTATGTGGGAAAATTATGCCATTAAACATTGTTAAGTATGTTAGGCTGAAATGTTTTTTCTGGAAGCCATCCTAGTTTTACTGGAGTGCTGTTAATCACGGTGTCAGTTAAGTAGGCTACACTTAGGGTTTTATTTTGTAATTGTTGTTTCCTTTTTGATTCATTTTCTATACCAGTTACTTCTTCATCTTTATAGATGTCCATGATCCTCATCATTTATAATAATAATTAAAAAAAAATAGTAGCTTGATGACATGCATAGTGTCAAATTTGCATATTGAGAAATGATTTAGGTTAATTTTTAACATAGTTCTAGAAAGCTCTCCCCTCAGACATTACAGGTAATAGATATTTAACAGATGTTGAGCATTTATAAACACAATTACGTATTAAGATGCTCTGGTGGTGTAGTAGTTAAAGCATTTGGCTGCTAACCAAAAGGTTGGTCGTTTGAACCCACCACTCACTTCACAGAGGAAATATGGGGCAGTCTGCTTCCATAGAGGTTTATAGCCTTGCTGTTTTGGTTACCTAGTGCCGCTCTGACAGGAATATACCACAAATGGGGTGGCTTTTATTCTCTTACAGTTTGGGAGGCTAGAAGTCCGAGTTCAAAGTGCCTGGCTCTTGGGGCTGGGTGAAAGCCCCTCAACCGTGGGCTTCAGCTCAGCCTCTTGCTCCCAGCCTACAGAAGTTAGAGCCTTTTCTTCACCGAGGCAGCTGCTGGCTGCTGAGGCTGACAAGTCCAAGGTCAACAAATAAAATGGCATAGTCCCAATATTACCAAACCACATGGCAGGCCATTGATCCAAGTCCAGAAAAAGTCCCAAAATCGGCAGGGCAATGTAGCAAAGCCGAACAACAACTCAGCTACATGCAGGGTTCAAGTGCTTCATAAGCTAGAGACCTTCCTCAAAGTTGCTTTTTATATACTGGAAGCAGCCCACATCTGTAAAGCAGCTACTCAGCTGCTCTAGTAGATTCTACCATGGAATTAATTACCAGTCTCGCCATGGGGAATCCATCCAGTTGCCCAGCTACTCAAAACCAGGCCCAGCCAAGTTGACATATAACCTTAACTACTCCACTTGGAAACTGTCATGTAGTAAATTACCTGGTATGGTTTTTCTAGTCATAAATCTTTGTAAACTCCATGGTGGAATTTGCCATGAGCATCTGAGTAGCTCCTGATTGCTAAAGTTATCCACCTGGGGTATTTCTGTTGAATCAGCACTAAGCAGTCTTCTGGGTGTATAGAGCTCTCTCTCAGGTGTATAGAATTCTGATGTTGGGATTGGTTAGTTTGGTCACTCTGCCAGGCTCAAAAGGAGCCCTCTTAGAGGCAGAAGGAGTCTCTCTGACTGCTGAGAAGGAATGCTGCTGAGAGAAATGCACTCCTGGGAGAGATACACTTGCTGAGAGAGAGAGATGTGAGAGACACGCACTGCTAAGAGAGAGACACAAGAGACACACACTACTCAGAGAGTGATGTGCTACTGAGACTGCTGGCTGCTGAGTGAGACAGCCAGCTGCAAGAGACTGAGTGCATTTCTGAACTTGAATTGTAGTCTGGTGCTTTCCTAATAAACCCCATAGTCTGTGAGTTCTGTGTGGCTACTGCAATGAATTATCGAACCCAGCAGAGAGGTGGTGGGTGCTGGGGGAGGAACAGTTGGTGAAAGGGATGAAGGGAGGCAGCATGTCAGGCCTCGCAGGAATAGGCATTGGGCTACGGATGGTGATTCTGTCTTCTTCTTGTGGGGTTAGAGGAGGTCAGTAGATGCTGCCTTCCTGCCCCTCCTCCAGAAACCTAGTGGAGGTCACACCAGGAGTTGGAATCGACTTCATGGCAGTGAATTTGGTTTGATTTTTAATATTTATATTGGTACAAAATGGCAAATTGCAGTCAATTTCTAGCTTCTTGCATTTAATATGAATTAGTATTCTAGTAAAGTCAAGAGCAATTTTATGTATAACGATATGTAACAAAACTGTGTAAAGGTATTTGTTATTTAGGTTATGATACTATATTTTTTAGCTTAATTAAGTAAAAAATACTTTAAAGGATTAAAATCTTATATTGAAAATAATTGTTTACATTAAAAATAAAATACATATTTTGAGATAAGCTGAAAAATGTCCAGTATTATATTTTTTAAACAAACTAATATATAACAGGGAGCTGTGGTAGCGTAGTGCCTAAGGCACTTGACTGCTAACCAGAAGGCTGGCGGTTCAAACCCACTAGCCACTACTTGGAAGGAGGATGGGGCAATCTACTTCCGAAGTGATACTGCCTCGGCAACCCAAGGAGGGGTCGCTATGAGTCGGGTCCAACTCGACGGCACATAACAACAACAACAGCAATATATAACAATTGAGTTGCCATTGTTGATTCTGACCCATCGTAACCCCACGCATTACAGAGTAGAGCTGTTCCATAGCAACAAGAAAGCAGATCACCAGGCCTTTCTTCCATGGTGCTACTGGGTGTTGATTAGATTAGTAGTCTTGTGCAGCCCCATGGGAGGAAGATGAGGTAATCTACTTCTGTAAAGATTCACAGCCTTGGAAACCCAGCGGGGGTTGCTATGAGTCTGATCAACTGAATAGCAGTGGTTTTTTTGGAGGTTCTAGGGACCTAGGTAATACATACACATAGTTTTAAAAAATCATACTAAAAGGCTGGTAATAAAATGCTGGCAGCCTCCTGCCCACCTCTACATATCCTAAGTATAGCTCCTTAGATATAACCACTAAAAAAAATTAATACTTTACTTTTTAGAACAGAAAAATTGAATAGAAAGTTCCCCGGATGGTGCAAACAATTAACATACTTGATTAAAGCGTGTGGATGACACGCTTGGCTGCAAACCAAAAGATTGAAATTTTGAGTCCGCCCAGAGGCTGGTTGGAAGAAATGCCTGGTGATCTGCTTGCAAAAAATTAGCCCTTGGAAAACCCTGTAGAGCACAGTTCTGCTCTAAGACAAATGAAGTGGCCATGAGTTGGAATTGACTCAATAGGAACTGGAACTGGAAACATACAAACCCACACACCAGAAAATCTGTTGCCATTAGCAACTTCAGGTTAGCAGTTAAGGGAGTTAATTATTTCCACCAACCACCCAGAGACTCCAACAGGCACACAGTTTCCCCTATTATTACCATCTTACATTAGTATGGTACATTTGTTATAATTGATTATTAATATTGATACATTGTTATTAACTACAGTCCGTAGTTTATATAAAGTTTTACTGTTTTCAGTAGTCCTATAGGTTTTAATAAATGCATAATATCATATATCAACTATTACAGTACCATACGGAATAGTTTAACAGCCCACAAAAATCTCCTGTGTTCTACTTACTTATTTCTTCCCCGCCTGCCCCTGTCTCTTAGTCCCTAGTAACTATTGATCTTTTTACTGTTTATAGTTTTGCCTTTTGCAGTATGTCATATAGTTGGAATCATAAAGTATATAGTCTTTTCAGACTGACCAAAATGAGAAGCAACAGCTGTAAACATCCATTAATAATCAGAATGTGTAATGTGTGAAGTGTGAATCAAGGAAAACTGGACATTGTCAAAAATGAAATGGAAACCTTGAAGACTGATAGACATCAGTGAGCTGAAACGGATTGTTATTGGCCATTTTGAATCAGACAATCATATGATCTGCTATTCTGGGAATGACAAATTGAAGAGGAATGGTGTTGCATTCATCATCAAAAAGAAGTACTGCTGTTAATGGTAGGTACTATCCATGCAGCCAATTTGAAGACCATTCAGATTCATGCACTGTTATGGATTGAATTATATCACCCTAAAATATGTGTTATAAATTCTAACCTCTGTGCATGTGGTTATAGTCCCATTTGGGAATGAGTTGTCTTTGATATGATAATGAGCTGGGTTAGTATAAAGTATATCTTGAGTCAGCGTTTTTTGAGATATAAAAAGAGATTAAAGAAGAGAGCAGAGAGAGAGAAATGGTAAGATAGATGCCAAATGCATGGAGATCTGCATGAAACCAGGAAGCAGAAGCTGGAGACAAGGACCTTCTACCAAAGCCAACAGAGAAAGAAATCCTTTCCCTAGAGCCAACACTCTGAATTTGAACTTCTAGAGTCCTGAATTGTGAGAAAATACATTTGTTTGTTACAGCCATCCATTTGTAATATTTCTGTTATAGCAATACTAAATGATTAAGACACACACCAACTACTAATGCCAAAGATGAAGAAATTGAAGGTTTTTGCAGACTGCTGCAGTCTGAAGTTGATCAGATGTGATCAAGATGCATTGATAATTACTGGTGATTGGAAGGCAAAAGTTGAAAACAGAAAGGAAGGATCAGTAGTTGGAAAATACATCCTTGGTGATAGGAACATTGCCAGAGATTGCATGATAGAATTTGGCAAGACTAACAACTTACTCATGGGAGATACTTTTTTTTTTTCTACAACACAGACAATAAATATACATGTAGGCCTTAACAGATGGATAATACATGAGTCAAATCACTACACCTAAGGAAAGAAACAATGGAGAAGTTCAATATCATCAGTCAAGATAAAGCCAGGGGCTAACTGCAGAACAGACCATCAATTGATCATATGTGAATTCAGGTTGAAGCTAAGAAAATCAAAGGAAGTCCAAGAGAGCCAAAGTATGACCTTGAGCACATCCTGCCTAAATTTAGAGATAATCTCAAAGATAGATTTGATGGATTGTACACGAATGACCAAAAACCAGAAGAGTTGTGAGACAACATCAAGGACATCATATCTGAAGAAAGTAAAAGGTCATTGAAAAGACAAGGAAGAATAAAAGGTCCAAATGGATGTCAGAAGAGACTTTGAAACTTGCTTGAGTGCAGAGTAGCTAATACAAACAAAAATGATGAAATAAAAGAGTTGAACAGATGATTTCAAGGAGCAGCTCAAAAAAACAAAATAAAGTATTACAGTGAACTGTATGAACACTTGGAGTTGGAAAACCAAAAGGGAAGAATATCAGCAGCGGAAAGAACTGAAGAGAAAATTCAAGTCTCAGTTGGTAGTATTGAAGGATTCTATGGATAAAAAATGGAATGATACAGAAACTATCAAGAAAAGATAGAAGGAACACACAGCATCACTGTACCAAAAAGAATTAGTTGATGTTCATCATTTTAGGAGGTAGCTTGTAATCAAGAGTTTCTGGTACCCAAAGGAAGATGTACAAGCTGCACTAAGGCAATGGTGAAAACAAGCCTCTAGGAATTGATGGACTATTAACTGAGATGCTTCAACAAACACAAACAACTCTGAAAGCACTTACTCATCTTTGTTAGTAAATTTGGAAGATAACTATCTGGCCAACCAATTCTTACAGATCCATATTTGTGCCATTACAAAGAAAGGTGATAGAACAGAATGTGGAAATTGTCTAGCAACATCATTAACATCATATGCTAGTAAAATTTTGCTGAAGATAATTTTTAAATGGCTGCAGCCATACCTTGACAGGGAATTGCCAGACAGTCAAGCTGGATTCAGTAGAGAATGTGGAACAAGAGGTATCATTGCTGGTGTCAGATGGATCTTGATTGAAAGCAGAGACTACTATAAAGATGTTTACTTGTGTTTGACTATATAAAAGTATTCAGCTGTGTGGCTCATAAGACGTTATGGAAAACATTGCAAAGAATGGGAATTCCAAAACACTTAATTGTACTCATGTGGAACCTGTACATGCATCAAGAGGCAGTAGTTTGAACAAATCAAGGGGATACTGCATGTTTTAAAATAGAAATAAAGTGTATATTAGGGTTGTATACTTTTACTTTAAGTATTCAGTCTGTATGCTGAGAAGCTGGGTTCTATGAAGAAGAATGGAATATTAAAATTAGAGGAAGACTTACTAACAGTCTGAGATACACAGGTGATACAACCTTGCTTAAAGTGATGACTTGGAGCATTTCTGGAGGTTAAAATGAAGTACAGCCTTCAATATGGATTATACCTGGACATAAAACAAAAATCCTTAGGACTGGACTAATAAACATCATCAGCGTAAATGACAAAGTAATTGAAGTTGTCAAGTATTTCATTTTTGGACCAACAGTCAATGCCCATGGAAGCAACAGTCATAAAATCAAATGACAGAGATGGGCAAGATGGCAGACTAGGTAGAAAGACAGCACAGACACTCTTCAACAAAGAAAAGGGAAACCAATTAACACAGACACAGAAGATAATCCTAGACCCCTGAGCCTTGAAGGGAAGGATATACAAGTGGACTAAACCCCAACTAGCAGAAGAATTTGTGTGAAAATACCAAAAAAGGAGACAGACAGAGCTGCAGTCTGGCAGCGATCCTGATGGCACAGACAGCTTGGAGATTCCCGAGTGGTGGTAGGACCTAAGAATTAACCTAAAAATCACCCTGCT
>NW_006921732.1:3948854-3976807 GCF_000298275.1 Orycteropus afer afer
AAAAAAAAATCAAATGGCATACTACATCAGACAGATCTGTGATAAAAGACTTCTTTAAATAAAGGTTAAAAAGTAAAGATGTCATTTTGATGATAAAGGTGGACCTTACCCAAGTCATGGTATTTTCAGTCTCATACACATACCAAAGCAGAACATTGTGAAAAGGAAGACTGAAGAAGAATTGATGCATTTGAATTATGATGTTAGGGAAGAACATGGACTGTAACATGGAGTGCCAGAAGAATGAACAAATCTGTCTTGGAGGAAGTACATCCACAATGCTCCCTAGAAGCAAGGTTGGTGAGACCAAAGCTCACTTACTTTGGACATGATATCAGGATGAACAAATCGTTGGAGGATGACACCATGCTGGTGAAGTAGAGAATCATCAAAAAAAGAGGGAGACCCTGAATAAGATTGATTGCACAGTGACTGTAACAGTGGGCTCAAACATAGCAATGATTATGAAGATGGCACAGGACCTGGCAACATTTTATTCTGTAATACCTGGGGTTGCTATACATGGCACCTAACAATAACAACCACAACAACATGCATTTAAGGTTCTTCCATATCTTTTGTGGCATGATAGCTTATTTGCCTTTATTGCTGAATTATATTCCATTGTATAGATGGACCATGGTTTATCCATTCACTTATTGTAGGACATCTTATTAGCTTGCAGTTTTCAATAATGATAAATAAAGCTACTGTAAACATTTGTGTGCAGTTTTTTGTTGGACATAGCTTTTAACTCATTTGGGTAAATACCCAGGGGGATTGGTGATTGCTGGAGTCTATGTTTATCATTCTACTGTGTGGATCATAACAAATTATGTGTAACCTTGCAAAGAATGGGAATTCAAGAACACTTAATTGTGCTCATGTGGAACCTGTACCCAGACCAAGTGGCAGTCATTCAAACAGAATAAAAGGATATTGAATAAGTTAAAATCAGGAAAAGTGTGCATCAGGGTTGTATCCTTTCACCATACTTATTCAGTCTATATGCTGAGCAAATAATCTGAGAAGCTGGACAGTGTGAAGAAGAATGTGGCATCAGTATTGGAGGAAGACTCATTAACAACCTGTGATATGCAGATGACACAACCTTGCTTGCTGAAAGTGAATAGGACATGAAGCACTTATTTAGGAAAATCAAAGACTACAGTCTTCAGTATTGATCACTTCTCAACACAAAGAAAACCAAAATCCTTAAAACTGGACCAGTAAGTAACATCGCAATAAATGGATAAAAGGTTGTAGCCAGGGATTTCATTTTACTTGGATCCACAGTCAACGTCCATGGAAGTAGTAGTCAGGAAATGAGATGATGTATTGCATTTAGCAAATATGTTGCAAAAGACCTCTTTAAAGTGTTTTAAACCAAAGATGTCACTTTGAAGACTAAGTTGCGTCTGACCCAAGCCATGGTATTTTCAGTAGCCTCGTATGCATGTGAAAGATGGACCACAAATAAGGAAGACTCCAAAAGAATCAATGCATTCGAATTGTGTGGGCGAAGAATACTGAAAATAATCATGGACTGCCAGCAGAATGAACTGCCTTGGAAGTACAGCTGGAATACTCCTTAGAAATGAGAATAATCAGACTTCACTTCCATACTTTGGTCATGTTGTTGGTAGGGACCATTCCCTGGAGAAGGGTATCATGCTGGGTAAAGTATAGGGTCAGTGGAAAAGGGGAAGACTCTAAATAAGATGGATTGACACAGTGGCTATGATGATGGGCCTAAGCAAAGCAACTCTGTGAGGATTGTGCAGGACCGAGTAGTGTTTTGTTCTTTTGTACATAGTGTTGCTGTGAGTTGGAGATGACTAATGACATCTGTTGTTGACATCTAAAAGCAACAATGTTAAGCCTATGTTTAGCTTTGTCATAAACTGCCAGACTGTCTTCCAAAGTGTTTGTATCATTTTGCATTACCATCAGCAATGAACGAGAGTTCCTGTCTCTCTACATCTAGCATTTGATGATGTTAGTGTTGTTGATTTTAGTCATTCTAATAAATGGTGTAATGGTTAAGGCATTTGGCTGCTAACCATAAAGTTGGCAGTTTGAATCCGTCAGCTGCTCCGTGGAAGAAAGATGAAGCGGTCTGCCTCCATAAAGATTTACAGCCTTGGAAACCCAATGGGGGTTATTGCTATGAGTTGGAATTGACTTGATGGCAATGATTTTTTTTTAATAGATGTGTAGTTGTGTATCATTCTAACTTGCAATTTTCTAATGACATGATCTTAGCATCTTTGCCATCTCTCTGTGTGTGTATGTGTATCTGTATATCTTTGGTTGAGTGTTCAGATTGTTTGCTCATTTTTTGATCAGGTTGTTTGCCTTTTTATTCTTTCATTTTAAGAATTTTTTGTATATTTTGGATAAAAAATATATCTGTTACTATTGAGTTAATTCTCACTCATATTGACCCTAGGTACAAGTTATTTCTCAGACATACATTTCACAAATATTTTCTCCCAATCTGTAGCTTGTCTTTTTATTCTCTTCAGATATATCCCCTTTTAATTTTTTTACAAGTATTGTTGGCTGCTTACCTACATGTTTCTAATTAATATACTTCAATATATTTTTTTAGCTGTTTATTATCAATTTTAGAAATGATCAGTTCACCTTTTGCTTATGATTTTATTTATGCAATTATATGTTTATTTGTTTTCCCAACTAGAGTCTATGGTCTATGAGAGAAGGATCTTTTCTGCCTTTATTGCTGCTGTATCCTCAGCACTTAGCCCTAGCACATAGTGGGTGCTCAGTAGATATGTCTTAGATAAGTGAAGAAATAAATTAATCTCTTAATGCAGCAGTATATATGTAAAATTAGTGGGTATAGTCCCATTGCTTTCCTACTCCATTCAGCTTGAGTTTCTATGTAGCCACTTGTAGGTTATTGTTATTACTGCTACTGCAGTATTTTGTGCGTATTCACCATTGTTTCATTTAACTCTCGTACTCTTCTTCCCTGTGTCCACTGCCTTGATCATTTTGTGCTCACCTCCCTCTTATTATATACTACCTTCCCCTCCACCCAAGTTAATATGTGGCGCTCTAGTGGCATAGTGCCTAAGACATTTGACTGCTAACTAGAAGGCTGGTAGTTCAAACCCACCAGCCACTCCTAAGTAGATTGGGCAATCTACTTCCATAGCGATACTGCCTCGGAAACCCAAGGAGGGGTTGCTGTGAGTCGGATACAACTCATTGGCAATGAATTTGGTTTTTGGTTTTTACCCTCTAGTTAGTGATTTACCTTCCGTTTCCCTCACAACCCTGGTAACCTTCAAAGAGTAATTCTTTCTCTGTGTAAACCTTTTCTTAACCTTTTACAGTAGTGGTGTCATACAGTATTTGTCCTTTTGTGATAGACTAATTTCACTCACCATAATGGCTTCTAGGTTCATCCATGTTGTGAAGCATTTCACAAATTTATTGTTACTCTTTAAAGTTGTGTAGTATTCCATTGTGTGTACTATAGTTTGTTTATCCATTTGTCTATTGATGGGCACTTAGATTGTTTCCGTTTTTCTACTATTGTGAATAATACTGCAGTGAACATGGGTATGCATATATCTGATCATGTCATGAGTCTTATTTCTTTAGGATATATATCTAGTAGTGAGATTTCTGAATCATAAGGTATTTCTGTTTCTAACTTCTTAAGGAAACTCCATGCCGCTTTCTATAATGGTTGTACCATTTTACAGTCCCACCAGCAGTATATCATGGTTCCAGTCTCTCCACACCTACACAGCATTTGTTGTTTTCTGTTTTTTTGAAATTGCTATTAAGGCTTGGGTGAGATGGTATCTCGTTGTTGTGATTTGCATCTCTCTCATGGCTAATGATCAGGAGCATTTCTTCATGTGTTTGTTAGCCACCTGAATGTGTTCTTTGGTGAAGTGTCCGTGTCCTCTGCCTGTTTTACATTGGATTCTTTGTCTTTTTGTTGTTGAGGTTTTGGAGTTTTAGATATTAGTCATTTGGGTGATATATCATTACTAAATTTTTTTCCCCCAGTCTGTAGGTTCTCTTTTTACTCTTTTGGTGGTCTTTTCATGCACATAAATGTTTAAATTTTAGGAAGTCCCAGTCATCTGGTTTGTTCTGCTGTTTGTGCATTTTTAGTTATGTTTGACAGTGTATTTGTGCTAGGTATTAGTACCCCTAATTTTACCCCTGTGTTTCTTTGATCATCTTTCATATTTTGATTTTTGATCTATCTTGAGTAAGTTTTTCTACGTTGTTGTTGTTAGGTGCCATAGAGTCATCTCTGACTCATGACGACCTTATGTACAACAGAATGAAACACTGCCTAGTCCTTTGCTAGCCTAATGATCCCTGCTATACCTGAGCCCATCATTGCAGCTGCTGTGTCAATCCATCTCATTGAGGGCCTTCCCTTTTTCTGCTGACCTTCCACTTTACCAAGCATGATATCTTGCTTGTCCCTTTTGACAACATGGCCAAAGTAGGTCAGACAAAGTCTGGTCATTCTCACTTCCAAGGAGCATTCTGGGTGCACTTCCTCCAGGACAGATTTGTTAGTTTTTTTAGCAGTCCACAGTACTCTCAGTATTCTTCACCAACACCACAACTCAAAAGCATGAATTCTTCTTCAGTCTTCCTTATTCCTTGTCCAGCTCTTACACGTATACGAAGCAATTGAAAATACCATGCTTGGGTTAGGCTCACCTTAGTCTTCAAGGAGACATCTTTGCTCTTCAGCACGTGAAAGAAGTCTTTTGCAGCAGATTTGCTCAGTACAATACGTCTTCTCATGTTTTGACTGCTGCTTCCATTGATGTTGATTGTAGAACCAAATAATACGAAGTCTTTGACAACTTCAGTCTTTCTCCATTTATCATGATGCTGCTTTAGGGCCAGTTGAGAGGATTTTTGTTTTCTTTATACTGTGGTGTAATCCATACTGCAGACTGTATTCTTCAGTCTTCGTCAGTAAGTACTTCAAGTCATCCTCACTTTCAGCAAGCAAAGTTGTGTCATCTGCATATCGCACGTTGTTAATGAGTCTTCCTCCAATCCTAAAGCCACGTTCTTCTTCATATAGTCCACCTTCTCGGATTATTTGCTCAGCATACAGATTGAATAAGTACGGTGAAAGGATACAACCCTGACACACTCCCTTCCTAATTTTAAACCCTGCAGTATCCCCTTGTTCTGTTCAAATGACAGCCTCCTGGTCTATATACAGGTTCCTCATGAGTACAATCAAATGTTCTATAATTCCCATTCTTCTCAATGTTATCCATAATTTGTTATGATTCACACAATCAAATGCTTTTGTATAGTCAATAAAACACAAGTACACATCTTTCTGGTATTCATTGCTTTCAGCCAAGATCCATCTGACATCAGCTATGATATCCCTCATTCTACATCCTCTTCTGAATCTAGCTTGCATTTCTGGAAGTTCTCTGTCAATAACTACTACAAACATTTTTGAATTATCTTCAGTAAGATTTTACTTGTGTGATATGATGTTGTTCAATAATTTCCACATTCTATGGGTTCACCTCTCTTTGGAATGGGTACAGATATGGATCTCTTCCAGTCAGTTGGCCAGGTAGCTGTCTTCCGAATCTCATGGCATAACCAAGTGTGCCTCCAGCGTGGCATCTTTCTTGAACAGTTTTTCTTAGAAAGATCAGCACAAGGCCGGTCCCCGTGAGGCAGAGATTAAAGATGTCCCAAATGTCTACCATGCCACTCCATCATTTCAGACATTGACTCCTCCTTATCCTTTCAGTACTCTTCCACATCATAGGGTTCCGTATTTCACTGTAATGTCTCGCAGAACTCAGACACACCCAAGAGATCATCTCATGTAATGGTGGTGGAGGCTGGCAAGCTGGCAGGTCCCAGGTCTGTGAGTAGGTCTGCAGGAGCCTCCCAATTCTCAGGGTTTGATGAACCTCGATCAGCAGGTCAGATGACGGCTCCTGTCCCAAATCCAGGGGTGAGAAGACGATCAGCCAGAACACAGAAACGGAGCAAGAGGAGGGCGAACCTTCCCAGTAGATTCATAGGTATACTCTCAAGGAAGCTAAGGTGGTGATTTGAGTTATACTCTCCAGACAGGCAGGACTCAAGATATATCCCACCTTTGTTACTCCAACATAAATAACCCAAGTGGATGGCTTTAACAGTCAGCAGCTACTCAATTGCTCACAGCAAATCCCACCACAGAGCATTTGCCAGTCATTATAGGGAATGACTGCTACCAGCTGCCCAGCCAACTTGACACCTGACCTTAACTACCACACCATCCCAAAAGGCATGGATAATAGGATTTACAGTGCATCACAAAATGGAGGACAGTGGCTAGAAGGGCCACATCAAGCAATTCACCACACATCTGTTTGTTGAGACATCTCAATGGGTATTCCATCAATTCCTGAAGCCTTGTTCTTTGCCAGTTCCTTCAGTGCAGCTTCAACTTCTTCCTTCAGTACCATTGGTTTTTGATCATTTGCCACCTCCTGAAATGGATGAACATCAACTGATTCTTTTGGTATAGAATACTCTGTGTATTCCCCCCATCTTCTTTTGATGTTTTCTGCATCATTCAATATACTACCCACAGAATCTTTCAATATTGCAACACAAGGCTTAAGTTTTTTCTCAGTTCTTTCAGCTTGAGAAATGTTGAGGGTGTTCTTCTATTTTTGTCTTCTAACTCCAGGTCTTTGCACATTTCATTATAATAATTGTCTTCTCGAGCTGCTTTTTGCAATCTTCTGTTCAGCTCTTTTATCTTGTCATTTCTTCCATTTGCTTTAATTGCTCTCTGCTCAAGCGCAAGTTTTGGAGTCTCTTCTGACATGCATTTTGGTCTTTTCTTCCTTTCCTGTCTTTTAAATGACCTTTTGCTTTCTTCATGGATTATATTCTTGAAGGCATCCCACAGTTATTCCGATTTTTGGTCATTGCTGTTCAATGCATCAAATCTATTCGTTAGATGGTCTCTAAATTCAGGAGGGATATGATCAAGGTCATATTTTGCTCTTGTGGACTTCTTTTAATTGTCTTCAGCTTCACTTGAACTTGCATATGAACAGTCGATGATCTGTTCCACATTCAGCTTCTGGCCTTGTTTTGGCTGAAGATACTGAGCTTTTCCATCACCTCTTGTCACAGATGTAGTTAGTCTGATGCCTGTGTACTCCATCAGTTGAAGTCCATTGTAGCTGCTGTTTGTGTTGTTGAAAAAGGTACTGCAGTGAATAAGTTGTTGATCTTGCAAAATTCTATCATGCAATCTACAGCTTTATTTCTATCACCAAGGCCAAATTTTCCAACTACCGGTGATTCTTTGTTTCCAACTTTAGCATTCCAGTCACCAGTGATAATTAACATATTGATTACACGTTTAGTCAATTTCAGACCCCAGAAGTTGGTAAAAATCTTCAATTTCCTCGTCTTTGGCTTTGGTGGTTGGTGCATAGGTTTGAATAATAACAGTATTAACATGGTCTCACTTACTTTGGTCATGTTGTCAGAAGGAACCATTCCCTGGAGAAGGATATCATGCTTGGTAAAGTGGAGGGTCAGCGAAAAAGGAGAAGGCCTTCAATGAGATGGATTGACACAATGGTTGCAATGATGGGCTCAGGTATAACAAAGATAGGCTGGCAAAGAACCAGGCAGTGTTTTGTTCTGCTTTGCATAGCGTCACTATGAGTCAAAGATGACTCATTGGCATCTAACAACAGTATTAACTGGTATTCTTTGGAGGCATATGGATATTATCTTGTCACTGACAGCACTGTAAGAGCTCTGGTAGCATAGTACCTAAGGCACTTGACTGCTAACCAGAAGGCTGGTGCTTTAAACCCACTAGCCACTCCTCGGAAGGAAGGTTGGGCAATCTACTTCTGTAGTGACACCGCCTCAGAAACCCAAGGAGGGGTTGCTATGAGTCGGGTTCGACTCAACGACACATAACAACAATGACAGCATGGTACTTCAGGGTAGATCTTGATACATTCTTTGTGATGATGAATGCCACACCATTCCTCTTCAATTTGTCATTCTCAGTATACTAGATGATACCAAATTCAGAGTATTTTTAATAAAATATATGGGTATAGGAATCTTAGAAAATATTTTCAGTTTTATTTGTTTTTGCTGTTATGGATGGATTTAAACCAATGTAAGTTTCTTTTTATAGTTTCCTATTTCTTACCTATTGTAGATGCCAGTAAATATAAGAGTAAGAAATGGTTACTTTAAGTAGAATAATAAATTATATTTGCAGTTTCCCTGATACTTTTCCTGAAAACTTGTCTACCTGGCCTTGTCATTGACATTATGATCTGGCATTGTAAAACAGAACCAACATTGGGATTAAGCTCAGGTTCTGATGAAACTGTGGAAATGTATCCCATTATATACCCTCCAAAAGTGTGTGTTGGCTAAAAGTGGACCTTCCTTATATCATAGCACTCACCACACTTTATTGTCCTTGTCCTCCACTGGGGTGTTCGATTGATTCCAATTTGTCTTTGCACTTCTAGAACCTAGCACAGTACCTGGTATCTTCAGAGTGCTTAGTAAAGACTTGTGAAAAAATAAATGAGTCCTAGATCAGTAATGTATTCAACAAATATTTTAATCAAACCAAACTCACTGCCATTGAGTAGATTCTGACTCATTGTGACCCTATATGGCAGGGTAGAACTGCCCCATAGGGTTTCCATGGCTGTAATCTTTACAGAAGCAGATTGCCTCATCTTTCTCCGGGAGAGCAGGTGGTGGGTTTAAACTGCCAACCTTTTGATTAGCGGCCAAATGCTTTAACTACTGTTCCACCAAAGCTCTTTGGTGCCTGTTATTTGACTATCACTATAGTGGGTGCTCATATGGTTTTCCCTGGCCAATTCTTTGAGAAGTGGACGGCCTCTTCCTTCTTCCTAGTCTGTAAAGATTACAGCCTTGGAAACACTAAATGGTTTAAAATCAAGAAGGGAGTACGTCAGGGTTGTATCCTTTCCCCACACTTATTCAATCTATATGCTGAGCAAATAATCCGAGAAGCTGTAGTATATGAAGAAAAACATGGCATCGGGATTGGAGGAAGAATCATTAACAACCTGAGATACGCAGATGATACAACGTTGCTTGCTGAAAGTGAGGATGACTTGAGGCACTTACTGATGAAGGTTGAAGAATACAGTCTGCAGTATGGATTACGTCTCAATATAAAGAAAACAAAAATCCTCACAACTGGACCAATGAGCAGCATCACAGTAAATGGAGAGAAGATTGAGGTTGTCAAAGAATTCCCGTTGCTTGGTTCTACAATCGATGCCAACGGAAGCAGCAGTCAGGACATTAGACGACATGTAGCATTGGGAAGGTCAACTGCAAAGGAACTGTTTCAAGTGCTGAGGAGCAAGGATGTCTCCTTGAGGACTAAGGTGCGCCTGACACAAGCCATGATATTTCCAATCGCCTCATATGCATGTGAGAGCTGGACAATGAATAAGGAAGACCGAAGAAGAGTTGATGCTTTTGAGTAGTGGTGCTGACGAAGAATGCTGAAAGTACCATGGACTGCTAAAAGAACTAACAGATCTGTCCTGGAGGAAGTGCACCCGAAATGCTCCTTGGAAGCGAGGATGGCCAGACTTTGTCTCACCTATTTTGGTCATGTTGTCAGAAGGGACCATTCCCTGGAGAAGGATGTCATGCTTGGTATGATGGAGGGTCAACGAAATAGGGGGAGGCCTTCAATGAGATGGATTGACACGGTGGCTGCGATGATGGGCTCAAGTAAAGCAGAGATCATGGAGCTGGCATGGGATTGGGCAGTGTTTTGTTCTGCTGTGCATGGGGTTGCTATGAGTCAAGACCAATTTGACGGTCGTGAGTTTCATTTTTTAGGCATAGTTGGTGCTGAGTTTGCACTTGTGAGTAAAACATGTGGTCTTCAAGTAAAGTAAAGAATAGTGAAAAGGACTAAGAAACAAACATATATATAATTGTAAATTGTGATGAGGGCCATGAAGGAAATAAACAAAGAGGGAGAATGTAAAAAAAATGGGTGGGGGAAGGTCTGGGAAGGCCTCTTGAGAAATGACATTTTGGATGACACATGAAAATTGAGTAGTGAGCCATTCAGAGAACAGGGAGAATGCTTCAGGCAGGGAGACCAGGATGTACAAAGTCTGTGAGGTAAGAAAGCACCTATTCAAGAAACTAAAATGAACACGGTATGTTAAAGTATAGTGAGTGATTCTAATCTCTAATCTTGAATCATATAATAAAAGGTTGGAGCAGAAGTCAGGGAATATAAATCATGTAGGGCTTTGCAGGTCATGGAAGGAGTACAGTGGGAAGCCATGGGAAGCAACGAGATCACCTCAGGAAGTGGGTCTGAGAGAAGAGAAAGGTCCCAGGAATGAGGCAGTGAACTCAGCTGGGGAATAGGACCCAGTACAGATGACTGAGAAGGAGTGTCCAAAGAGGTAAGATGAAAACCAAGAGAATGTGGTGTCTAAAAGTCGAAAAAGAAAGTGTATCTGAAAGGAGTGATTATCACATATGTAAAATGCTGATGAGAGGACAAATAAGTTGAAGATAGGAAAGGGACTATTGAATGTGACTACATAGTTACTGATAATAGTAGTTTAGTGTAGTGGTGGATGCAGAAACTAGGTGGGAATGGGATATAAATGAAAGAAGAAGTTCGGCAGCGAAGAGATGCCTTTTTCAAGAAGTTTTGCCATCTTAAATATTTATCAACAGATTGCTCCAATAAAAGTACTACTACTACTAATAAAAAGAAGTTTGCCATGAGGGAAAGCAGAAAAAGAAGAAGAAGAAGAATTATTAAATGGAGATGGTATTAAATAAATATATTTTTTAAGGATGGGATGATATCATAACTGTTAATTTATATAATGTCCTAAATGATCCTCTGGAAAGAAGTTTTAGGAGAAAGGAAGGAGTGACCAAAGGAGAGAAATGTGCTTGAGAAGGTCCAATGGATGAGATCTATACGTATTGTCATGGCTGAGCCTTAAAGGTGCGTTTTTTAATTTAATGGTGGGAACCTGAAGAAATTTAAGTCTGATTGGCTAATACTTCATATAGAAGATAAAACATTGTGAAAGGTAAAACAGGAATAGAGGATGAAAGTTTGAGGAAAGAGAGATAGTTACCTTATAGTGGGGAAGTAAAGCCTAGCAGAGAATTGAAAACGTGAGAGCCTTTGATGTCAAACCTTGAGTCCTCAGTTTATATTAGGTAAGTCTTGACTTCATGGGATAGGGTCAGTATTTGTTTGTGGAGTCATTGTGAGCTTGTTATATTAGTTTTAAAATAAAGTTTTCTTTGTGATAAAAACATGTAACAAAATATTTGCCAATTCAGTTCTTGCACACAAAATTCAGTGACTTCGAGTATGTTTGTCCTGTTGTACAACCATCACCACTATCCTTTTCACAATTATTCTACCACCATTAACACAAACTCGGTGCCCCCTAAAAAATGACTCCCCTTTTCCACCTGCCTCTCACACCTGGTAAGCACTAATAAACTTTCGTCTTCATATATTTACCTATTTCATGTAAATGGGATCATACAGTATTTGCCCTTTTCTGATGTACTTCACTCAGCATATTTTCAAGATTCATCCATGTTATAGAAGGTATAAGTACTTAATTTCTTTTTATGGCTGAGTGTTATTCCATTGTAGGTGTGTACCACATTGTGTTTATCCATTCATCTATTGATGGACATTGAGGTTGTTTCTGCCTTTTGGCTATTATGAATAGTGCTACAGTGAACATTGGTGTACAAGTTTCTGTTTTATGTTTCTAGTTTCAGTTCTTTGAGGTGTGTACTTAAGATTGGGATTGCTCGGTCATATAGTAGTTTTACGTTTAACTTTTTGAGCAACTATCAAACTGTTTTCCACAGTGGCTGTACCATTTTGCCTTCCTACCAGCAATGAATGAGGATTCCATTTTCTTCACATTTTCATCAACACCTTTTATTTCTCTCTCTCTCACTTTTTATAATCATAGCTATTCTAGTGTTAGGAGTCCTTGGGTTGCACAAACAGTTAAGCACTTGACCACTCACCGAAAGGTTGGTGATTTGAACCCTCTCAGAGGTGCCTTAGGAAACAGGCCTGGCAGTCTCCTTCTGAAGGGTCACAACCTTGAAAACTCTATGAATAGTTCTACTCTGCACACAGGGAGTTGCCATGAGATATAATTGACTCAGTGGCAATAAACAGCAACAAATTATAGTGGTCGTGAAGTAATGTCTCATTGTGATTTTGATTTGTATCTCCCTGATGACTAATGGAAGAAGCTCTGGTGACAGTGTGTTTAAATTAAGCACTTGGATGCTAACCAAAAAATTGTCATTGTGAACCCGCCAGCCAGTTTGCAGCAAAAAGATTCCATCAAGATTGCAGCCTTGGACGCTGTTCTACATCCTGCTTTGGTGAGTAGTGACTGGGGTCTTAAAAGCTTGCAAGCATCCATCTGAGGTGCAACTATTGGTCTCTCCTCATCCAAAGCAAAGAAAAGTTAAGAATATCAAAGACACATGGAAACTACCCAAACCTCAGCTTCCACGACCCTGAGACCAGAAAAACTAGATGGTGCCCAGCTACCACTACTGACTACTCTGAAAGGGATCACATTAGAAGGTCCTGGATAGAGTGGTAGACAGATGTGGACCAGAACTCAAAATCATGAAAAAGAACAGACTTTTACTGGTCAGATAGAGACTGGTGGAACCCCTGAGAGTATGGCCCTTGGTCACCCTTTGGACCTGGAATTTAACTCACTCCTGTTGCTGAATTTTTAAACAATAGGCAAGTGACCAATAACTTCTGGAACCTACATACTCCTTAGATCAATCAACCATTTGAGATCAAAAGGTCAGCATTTTCCCAAGAATAGAGTTCAGAAGGCAGGAAGGGTTAGGAGAAAAGGAGGAATGGAAATGAGAAACACAGAGAGGAAGTGGGAAGAGTGAGCCTACATTGAGGTGATTGCAAACAGAATGTGTGTGAATTGTCAAATCGGAAACTGAGTTGCTCTGTAAACTTTCACCGAAATCATGATAAAAAGTTAAAAATAGAGAAAAAGAACTACCAAAAAATATTACAGCCTTGGAAACCCTGTGGGACATTTCTGTCTGTTCTATAAGATTGCAGCTAATGACATTAAGCATGTTTTCATGTGTGTGTTGGCCATTTGTATAGCCTCTTTGGAGAAATGTCTATTCAAACCTCTTGCCTATATTTTTCTTGGGTTATTGGTCTTTTTGTTAAGTTGTGGGAGTTATTGAAATATTACACCCTTATCAGACATATGGTTCACAAGATTTTTATATTATCTTTGCGTTATAAGTGGTTTGGACTGGAGAAGCAAGGAGACTTCTGTAGAGCCAGACTATGCTGCCGTCTATCCATCTATCTCAGCTTAGTCATGAATTCATCCAGTGGGCATTTACTTGTTGCTTAGCATTGTTTTCCACTAAAGAGATGGAAAGAAAAGTAGAAAATATAGCTACTCTATTAGAAGAAATATACTGTTCATGTTTCTTCAGAAGAAAGACTTAGATATATGAATAAGTAACAAATAATTACAGAGTTACAAACGCTTGGCAGTGGAGATAGATGATAGTGATGGTGGTGAGGATGTGATGATGTTAGGTGCTGTTGAGTCAGCTCTGAGTACACTGCACAGTTCTCTGCCATCCTCACAATCGTTTCCATGATTGAGCTCATTATCACAGTGACTGTCAGTCCATCTTGTTGAGGGCCTTCTCCAAGGACTAGTTCTTACAACATGAACAAAGAATGAGTGACAGAGACTGCTTATTGCTATGATACTTGAAGCTATGCCACCAGTATTTCTAATATCAGCAGGATCACCCATGTTGGATAGGTTTGGGTGGAGCTTATAGACTAAGATGGGCTAGGAAGGATGATATGGCCAGTTCTACTTCTGAAAAAATTGACCACTGAAAACCTTATGAATAGCAGAGAATGTGATAGTTAACATTTATTATTTACTGTGGGCTAGTCACTTTTCTTATTGCTTGCCTATATTACCTTATTTAATTTAGATAATAGCCCTATGAAATAGCTGTTATAATCCACATTTTACAAGAGACAAATTAGGCCTAGAAAGATTAAATAATTTGTTCAAGGTCATACAGCTAATTCAGTGAAGTTGGGATTCAAACTCAGATGCTCTGACTTTTAGAGGCCACACTCCTAACATATACAGTGTGGTTTTCAGAAAACAGTAGAATAAGGGAGTGATGCAATTCTGAGGCCCTTAATAAGTAAGGGCTGCTTATCTGGCAACACCTGGAACATCACCACCAATTTTCTGGACAGCCAGCTAAGAAAGAAAAAGGAGAGCTAACATTTGTTTATTATATAGTGCTTTATTTGTTATCTACTTTGCTCTTTCTATTGAATGTGTGAGGTAAGTGGTGTTATCCCTGTTTTACAGTTGAAGAAACTGAGGAGGTAGAAATAAGAACCAACCAAAGTTTTTCTGGCTACATGACTCATGCTCTTTTCTTGTCAATAACGTGTTAGGATAGAAATAATAACTCAATAGTTTTCCTCATGGTGATTTCCATGTTAAAACCTTTCTGTTTCTGAGAGGAATATCTGCATTTATACCAGGCTTGGCAAAGTATCTTTTTATAAATACTTATTTCAAAAAAGAAAGGTGAAAAAAAACCTTGTATATATTTATATTTGATGGCTATTTCTTTTCTTTTTTTTCTTTTCATTTCTCTCTCTCTCTTTCTTTTTTAATTGTGATTTGGGTGAAAATTTACAGAGCAGATTCACTTTCCATACAGCAGTTCACATGCACTTTGTCTCATGACATTGACCACAATTCACCACAATGCAACAGCTCCTCTCCCACTTCCTCCCGACAGTCACCTCCTCCCTGTGTCCATCCCTCCATGCACCCCTGCCCCCTGAGCTGTCTCCCTGTGCATAAACAGCCCTTCTTTCTCCCATGATTATTCTCTCCAGAGTGTATTTACCTCCGGTAAATGTTCAACTCCTATGCCTGTCTTTTGTTTGGCTAGAAGCCACAAGTGTGGGTTGAATTCCAGAAGGGCAGCTAGGGGCCATAATCTCAATAGTTCCACCAAGCTCTATAAGACCAGCAAACCTGGTCCCCCCTTTTTTTTCCAAATGATTTTGAGTTTTGTTACACATTGTTCTTCCTCTCTATCCAAGATCTCCTATGTAGATCCCCCTCTGAGTGGTTGACATTGGTAGCCAGGCACCATCTAGTTCTTCTGGTCTCACAGTTGTATAGGCTGCGGATGGCATGGTGTACCAGTTGCTAGGACTAATTCTTTCCATGAATCTTTGGTTTTGTTCATTCTTCTTTGCTCTGGACGAGGAGAGACCCATCATTGCATCTAGATGGCTGCTTGTAAGCTTTTAAGATCCCAGTCGCTACTCTGATAGCAATTTCTTACATTAAGTAAAGTTTTATGTTCAGTTAGTTAGTTATTTTTGGATAATTTGATTTACAGTCAATTTTGTTAAATTATATTTAGAAATTTGGGGTGAATACCGATAACCTTCATAAGACCCTGGATTAGCAGTGCATTAAGATAGAGAATCTTTTGATTTCTAACTTTAGAGATCAATTTTCTCAAGGTTTGTTTTTATCCTCTTGTGTTAAAACATAGCCACTGGTTGTGCTCCATGGGAAGCAAAGCAATAGTAATTTATCACATTGAAAGTGGTTGGAACGTAGTGCTGACAGCATTGTAAAGAGCAAAAGAGATCAATATTTCTCAAAGCTTTAGGTAATTACAGGCAGTCCCTGGGTTATAATTACAAGCATCCGTATATGTATAACCTGTAGTTATGAACCAACTCCTGTAAAGACTATTATATTAAAAATTTGAGATACCTACAGTGGTTTGTGATAACAAACAGGCATTTCTTTGCATGCACATCAAAACATTATTATTACTGAATTTTTATGTTAAAGATGTTTTAATGTAACTGTGTTCCTTTACAGTTTTTTTATATGTAAAAATGTACACTGTATAGTATATACTAAGACATACATTTGACTAATTAACATTAGATAAGAACCATACTGGTTTCGATTTACATACAAATTCAATTTAAAGACAGATTTAGGAATGGAGCTCATTTGTAATCTGGGAACTGCTTGTACTCAGCATTAAGCTTTACATAGAAATCGCATGGGTATTTGACAAACCTAGGTTCAGAATAACTTCAGCCACTTGATGATTTTGTGTGGTAATTCAGTTATCTGTAAAATGGTGATTAAGTATAACTTGCATAATTAGATATAATCAAGATCTGTTGGAAGGATAAATTTTGAGGATCAAAAGTAATATATATAAATTTTCTATCACTGTACCTAGTGGGTTATCATTAAATGGTAACTTATTATGTAATTAGAAGCTCTGGTGGCATAGTGCCTAAGGCATTTGACTGCTAAGCAGAGAGTTGGTAGTTCAAACACACCAGCACCTTAGTGGAAGGAAGACTGGGCAATCTATATCCATAAATATTTACCTCCTTGGAAACCCAAAGGGGGTCTCTATCTTTTTCTAGAAAATTGATAGTTTCTTTATAACTATTATAAGTGTTGACACTTATAATTTCCTTTAAAATATAAATTCATTTGGCTAGCATTATAATTTGCATGCCACCCAATATTAGATCGTAGTTACTAGCTATGGTTTCAGTAATCATGATCCACATTTTAGGAGCTCTGGTGGCATAGTGCCTAAGGCATTTGACTGCTAACCAGAAGGCTAGTGGTTCAAACCCACCAGCTGCTCCTTGGAAGGAACATTGGGCAATCTGCTTCCACAGAGATTCCGCCTCGGAAACGCAAGGAGGGGTCACTGTGAGTTGGAACCAACTTGATGGCAGTGAGTTTGTTTTTTTGAGATCCACATTTTAATTTACCTTAAAAAGGAAAAAATTGGGAGAATTGCTGAGGGAAGTAGATTATAGAAAAATGGAATAATTATGTAATAATTATAATAAATGACTAACAGAGTAAGTATAAAAATACATAATTGTATACATTAAAAACAAAAATACTGAATGCTTTCTTACTCATGCAAAGCAGTTCATGGAGTGTGGAAAACTGTGTATAGTGAATATCTTTCAATTTTCTGTGACCTAATAAGTTAATGTTTGTCACCTAAATTCTAATTTTTCCATACTCTATATGGCTTCTTTCCCCCTTACCTAAGTGATTTGTTTGTGGTAATTTCACCTCAATGAAGATTTGAATTGTTTTAATAAAACTGATTGATAAACATTTATCACATGGTTATTAGGAAGATATATATGTTCAGTCAGAATGCTTCTTGGAAGTGAGAATGACCAGACTTCATCTCACCTACTTTGGTCATGTTGTAAGAAAAGACCATTCCCTGGTAAAGGATATCATGCTTGGTAAATTGCCACCTAGGGACTCAACAAAAGAGGGGAAGGCCCTCAACGAGATGGATTGACACAGTGGCTACAACAGTGGGCTCAGGTATAGCTGGGATCGTGGAGCTGGTACAGGACTGGGCAGTGTCTCGTTCTGCTGTACATAGGGTCGCTATGAGTTGGAGATGACTCGACGGTACCTAACAACACATTCAGTAGAGAAAATAAACATGTTGGGTTTTCATGAGTTCTAAATCATTTAAACTGTGTGAATGTGCTTTTCCAAGTGGAAAGGGCTATAAAAATAGAAGGATCCAATAAAATAAAATAAATTTCAGATGGTCTGTGATTAAAAGAAGCCCTGATGGCACAGTGGTTAAGCAGTTGGTTGTTAACCAGAAGCTTGGCAGTTAAAACCCACCAGCCATTCTACAGCAGAAAGATGAAGCAGTCAGCTTTCGTAGAAATTTATAGCCTTGGAAACTGTATGGGGCAGTTCTACTTTGTCCTATAGGGTCAGTATAAGTCAAAATTGACCTGACAACAGTGGGCTTTGCTTTGGTTGTGATTAAAACAAAATACTAGGTTACTTTACTCCTTATACTATGGGATTGGGAATCTGCCTAGTTTATCCTTTGATCTGTAAGGAAGACTATCTTCCCACTCATCTGGAGACTGGTGAATACATAATACTACTAAGCATTCAATAAAGTTGACACTTGTTCTTCTCTTCCCAAGGTCCTATGGCATTTTAAGTCATTTGATATTTTTTTCTCTTTAAGATTTATTTTATTCTAACTGTGAATCTATTGCTTTATCTGTGGTTTTTGATTATAAGCAAAACACAAACATGTTACATAGCCACACTGCCTTCAGATACATAGAAACTTCTGTTTCTCATGTTAGGATGATCTAATAGTACCTAGGAGTCCGTGGCTTGTACAGAAGGTTAAGTTCTAGACTACTAACTGAAATGTTGGTGGTTCAAACCCACTCAGAGGCACCCTGGAAGAAAGCCTGGCAGTCTAATTCCAAAAGGTCACAGTCATGAAAACCTTATGGACGGCAAGTCTACTCTGAAACACATAGGGTTGTCATTGACTCCATGGCAATTGGTTTGGGTTTTTGTTGTTGTTTAGCAGGAACCAAGATAGTTCTTATGTAGTTCTGAGAACTCCATATAGCTTGGTCTAACAAGGGAAAGAAGTAAAGTAGTATTGAGTACCATTTTTTTTTTAACAGATAAGGTAACTGATGTTCAAAGTAGTTTAAAGTAGGATTAAAAAAACCATATAGCTAAAAAAAACATGGGCCCTAAGGTGTGTCAGCTCTAAGCCCATGTTGGGTTTTTTTTTTTCTTTTCCATTAAATCACCCTACTCCTCACTGGTAAGAAGCTCTGGTAGCACAGTGCCTGAGACATCTGACCGCTAACCAGAAGGTTGGTGGTTCAAACCCACCAGCCCCTCTGTGGAAGCAAGACTGCACAATTTACTTCTGTAAAGATTTACCACCTTGGAAACCCAACGGGGGTTGCTGTGAGTTGTAATAGACTTGATGGCAGTGGGTTTGGGTTTTTTTTGTTTGTTTGTTTTGTTTTTTTGGTACTCCTCACTGGTAGCCATCTGCCTCACAGTGTCCAGTCTGCTGATTCTCTCTGAATACTGGTCACATTTCTTTTGTAAAACACAGAGTAGGATATTGAGTCCTAAATCTGTGCTTCTTCAGACTAATGGAACTAATCAGAAATTGCTTATTGAATATAAACTAGCAAAGTGTTCTTGCTATATAAAACATTGGTATACAGGTGGATAGATAGATGGACAGACTGAATGATTAGGTATATCTATGCAGGGAGGAGTGTGTTCATGACCAAATATAGGGTTGACAGACAATGTTTCTACAAATGTATTTGTATGTTCCGTAAGTATTTCCAGGTATATAGTAGAGCTAACATAGGGAGCTCTGGTGCTGTAATGCCTAAGGCATTTGACTGCTAATGAGAAGGATGGCAATTCAAACCCACCAGCCACTGCTCGGAAGGAAGGCTGGACAACTACTTCCGTAATGATACCATTTCAGAAACCCAAGGAGGGGTCGCTGTGAGTTGGATGCGACTCGATGGTGGTTGTAGTCACTTCTTGGCCACAGCCAATTACCCATAGGGAGCAAGTAGTTGAACCTGTGGGCTTGGGACCATGGTTGCAGTGGACATCAAGCTGAATTGGCTTAACATACTACACAAAACATTGTTTTACCTTCTACTTTGGTGAGTGGCAGCTGGGATCTTAAAAGCTTGCAAGCAGCCATCTAGATGCAACGATGGGTCAGTCTCTCCTCATCTAGAGTAAAGAAGAATGAAGAAAATCAAAGACTCATGGAAACAATTAGTCAAAGGGACTGATATACCCTGAAATCCTCAGCCTATATGACTCTGAGACCAGAAGAAGTAGATGATACCTGGCTACCCACTATCAACTACTCAGAGGGGGATCTATGTAGGAGATCCTGGATAGAGTGGGAGAACAATGTGGAACAGGAAAAAAAAAAAAAAGGACCAGGTTTGCTGGTCTGATAGAGCCTGGTGGAACCCCTGAGACTATGGCCCCTAGCTGCCCTTCAGGGCTGGAATTGAACCCACTCCTGTGGCTTCCAGCCAAACAAAAGACAGGTATATGATCTGAACATTTACATTAGGTAGATATACTCCTTAGAGAGATCAATCATAGGAAAATAGAAGGGCTTTGTATGCACAGGGAGATGGCTCGGGGGCAGGAGTGCTTGGGAGGGAAGAACACAGAGAAGAGGTAACTGTGGGGAGAAAGTGTGAAGAGAGCTATTGCATTGTGGGAAATTGCAGTCAATGTCATGAGACTGTGTAAAGTACTGTATGGAACATGAATTTGCTCTGTATCAAATCACAATAAAAAAAGTGTTTTTGCTATATACGCATTCATACAAATTATTAAAACTATCACATTTTCAATATATAAGTTGGCAAAAAGATGTATAAGTATGTTAGTAAGTAGTAGAGAAATATTTAAATTTATTAACTATTAAAGACGTCGAAATTTAGATTTTATACGTATTAAAATAGCAAAGATTTTTTTTTTTAAATGTTGATAACAGCACAAGTGAGGTAAGATGGAACTAGAATATTCATATATTTAAAAAGTCATGTGAACAGTATTTAGCTAATGATGTCTTTCTGGGGAAATAATTCCAAAAAAGCAAGAGCTATAAACATGAAGAGGTTCATGTTATTATCACTTAGAATATCAGATAAATTTGAATTTTAAGTGTCCAGAAGTGGATAAGGGGCTCTGGTGGTGGTGTGGTTAAGGCACTGTTAACCAGAAGGTCAGTGGTTTGAACCTACCAGCTGTACCACAGGAGAAAGATGAGGCAATCAGCTTCTGTAAAGATTTATAGCCTTAGAAACCCTATGAGACATTTCTACTCTGTCCTATAGGGTCACTGTGAGTCAGAGTTGACTCAGTGGCAGTGGGTTTGGTTTTTGGGTTAGAATATCAAATATATTTTAAATAATTTAAGTGTCCAGATTTGCATAATGCTAAGTTAACTATGATACATAAATTTGATTACATTATTGTTATTATTCACTTACAATAATTATGATAAAGCAGTATAGAAAATGCTATGGTATACAAATAAAATAGAAAGCAAAATTATAGTTATTGTTTTCTAAAAATTATTCTTGTGCATTTGAATAAGTCTGAAGGAAACATGGAAAATTAAAAGTAAGATAATTTAAAAAAAGATAATTTAATTGGTAGAATTTAAAATAATTATTTTCTTTTACACTTCTTTATTCTTTCGTGGTCTTTAGTGGTGATTGAATTAAAAGCAATTCAGAACTTATGAAATAGGCTTGCAAAAAAAATCAAGATAGAAGTTACCAAATTTCTAGTTACAACAGTCAATTCATAGGAAATACAGAGTGAGAGAAACACTTTAAAAACACCACGTGGTGGTAGTCAATGAAATGCAGATTGTGGGAAAGTATAGGACAAATGAGAGTTTCTTCAATAAAATATTTTTGGAGAAGAAACTACATAATAAAAGAGACTTGAGACATATCAGCCAATCACAATGTATGGAGCTAATTTGAATTCTGGCTCAAGGATAATATTCTAAAATATAATTAAATAAAAATATATGTTCATAAGAATTTTTAATAAAATAAAGAGGCGTATATATTATAAGAATTGTGAATGTGACACTGGATATTGGATGCTAGTAAGGCACTATCGTTACAATTTTTTAAGGTATGGTAATGGTATCGTTATGTTTAAAAAATAGTCCCTGTGTTTCAGAGATAGGTACTGAAATATTTAAAGATGAAATGATATCTGAGATTTATTCCAAATTGGTCAGATAGGAGAAGTAGGTGCGAGTATAGAAGGAATAAAATGGCTTTTGGAACTGTTGAAGCTATGTGATGGGTCCTGAGATGTTCTTTATACTGTTATATCTACTTTTACATGATTGAATTTTGTGTAATAAAAGTTTAAAAAATGAATGTATGAAAACATGGTTATAAAAATAAGGGCTGTATTTTAATTATTTGCCTTTTACAAGTTAGCAGTTTCTAACCCTCATAAAAAAACTTTCAATGCAATGTAAGTATGCTGTTCACAAGACCATTACAGGATATATAAAAATCAGTTCAGAGTATATTAATGGTAGTGATGTCTGATAACTGCAAACAAGTTTAAATTTCTGTGATAAATCTGTTTTCTTCCAATTCTGACATCATATTTTTCTGTTTATATAACTTCATTTGGAAATAATGTTGAAAGTTTAAATTACAAATCTTTTGTAGCTTTTCCTGTGGTAGATATTTAAAGTGAGTGATAATTCTATTGCTGTTAGTTAAGAACAGTAAAGGTGCAGGAGGTGTTTCAACAGAGCAGGGTCTGGGTCTGATTGAACTGCTTCTGTTCTTACTTGTTTTGATATTTGCTAATCAGTGGAAGTAAAAAGCTCTTCTGCATGTGAGGATTTTCACAAGTTGTCACTGTCACTGGTCTTTGTGAACACATGGGTATTGGTCAGTTATCAACACTCTCCTACTGATTTTTGTTCTTGCGTGGCAATTATTTTTGTCATAATTATAGGGCTTTTTGAAGACCTGGAACATCATTTTTCTACCTTCTCATTTGGAAAGCAGAAAGTGAGCATCTGATGATTTCAAGAAATTGCAGAGGAATGTATCCCAGCTTTAAAAAACAAAAAACAAAAAAAACAGTTGCCATTGATTCTAATTCATGTTGACCTCTTATGTTGATTCATGGCAATCTCATGTGGTTCGGAGTGGACCTGTGCTTCATTAGGTTTTCCATGGCTGTGGCCTTTTGGGAAGTAAGAATGCCAGGACTTTTCTTCTGAGGCTCCTCAGTGGATTTGAACCTCCAGCCTTTCAGTTAGGAGCCAAGCACTTAAGCATTTGTGCCTCCTAGGGACTCTGTTCCCATTGTGTGGTAGTTAAGATTGTGTGTCAACTTGGCTGGGCCATGGGTCTGAGTGGCTTGGCAGCTGGATGTAGTTATTCCCCATGATGAGATTGTAATCACCGCCATGGTGGAATCTGTTATGAGATATTAATCAATGGAAAGGGAGCTGCCTTTGGGGTGTGGCGTGCTTCCAGTATATAAAGGAGAAACTTTGGGAAAGGTCTCTAGCTTTTTGGCATGTCTTGGATCCTGTATTTGGCCAAGTCTTCATCTCCACTTCTGGATTTGAACTGTAGTACCTGCTGATCTTGGGATTGTTCCTGGACTTAAACCAGGGGTCTGCTGTGTTGCCTGCTGATCTTGGAATTATTGCCTTCCCAGTGATTGTGCCATTTTGCCTGTTGACTTTGGGTTTGTCAGCCTCAACAGCCAGTAGCTGTGTGAATTAGAAGCCACTAGCTCCAGTGAGCCTGAAACAAGAGGCAGAGCTGAAGCCCAAGGTCAAAGGGCCTTCACCCAGCCCCTAGAGCCAGCCTTCTGAAATCAGACTTCTAGCCTCCTAAACTGTAAGAGAATAAATTCCTGTTTATTAAGCCATCCACTTATGATATTTCTGTTAGAGCAGCACTAGAGAACCAAGACACACTGTAAGGAGGTATAGTCACAGAGTGGTACTTGAATAAAAAGCCTGTTCATAAATTTGGCAGCAGCATTTGTTTGTGTGGAAAACCATGTGTGAAATTTAAAAAAGAAAGAAAAGCAAAATAAGAGTACCAACATTTTATGTGTACCTACTGTGTACTACGTTTTACATGCATTATCTCATTTAATCCTCATAAAAAGCCTTATGAGAGGAATGTTAACATTTCCATTTCACATATGAGAAAAATATTGTATATTTTTATTTTATAAGATCATGTGGCTACTAAATAATAAAGTTGAGATTGGATTTTTGGAGTGGCATCAAAGAAAATTACATGTAAGTGCACAAATGGAACATGTATTATAAATGTTTTGAAACATTTGTAGAAGCACATGTATTATAAATTATCATAATTTGTCTTTTTATAGTTAGATTCTGCCAATCCTGTTAGTTTTCATTCATATAACTATTAATACAAGTTGCTTAAGCTGTGTTTGACTGTTTTTGTTAAAGATGAATGACCCCAAATTATTTTGTGAATTTGGGCATGAATAATACAACTTTTCCCAGATTTAAAAAAAAAAAAACAAAAAAAACCCCACCAAACTCACTGCTGTCAAGTCAAGTCGATTCTGACTCATAGTGACCCCTCCTTGGGTTTCTGAGGTGGTATTTCTACAGAAGTAGCTTGTCCAATCTTCCTTCCAAGGAGTGGCTGGTGGATTTGAACCGGTAGCCTTTTGGTTATCAGTCAAATGCCTTAGGCACTACACCACCAGAGCTCCCAGATAAATGCACAGTAATGTTTGTTTCTCCATTAGTACATTCATTTATGCAGTAATTTTATTTGTCAAGGAAGAAAATAAACATTTGCTGAGTATCTGTTATGTTTCAGGTTCTACAATAGCATTGGAAATAATCAGTATTGAACATGCTGTAGTTCTCCTCAGATCAATTATCCATTTGAGACCAAAAGGGCAGCATATGCACCAAGACAAACCTCAGAAGGCAGGAAAGAAGGATGAAAGGGAAAGAGGAACCCAGAGAGGAAGTGGGAAGAATGCTGTTACACTGAGAGATTGCAACTAATGTTACAAAACAAAATGTGTGTAAATTTCTGAATGGAAACTAATTTGCTTTGTAAACTTTCACCCAAACCAAACTTTAAAAAAATGCTTTAGTTGACAGTTCAAAGAGTTTATGTTCTAGTTGGGGAAACAGAATATATTTTTTAAAAATCATAATAAAGGTATACCAAAACCAAACCAAACTCTTTGCCACTGAGTTGATTCCAACTCAGAGACCCTCCATTGGGTTTCCAAGGCTATAAATATTTACAGAAGTAGACTACCTCATCGTTCTTCTGTGGAGTGCCTGGTGGATTTGAACCAACAACCTTTTGATTAGCAACCAAATGCCTTAACCACCACACCACCAGAGTTCCTTAATAAAGGTATATGTGATAATAAAGGCATATGGTATGATATTTCACCAGTACAATAATTCAAATTTAGGTGTTCAAATATGTGATTATCTTTATATGTAGAACTCACTTGACTTTTTAACTCAGACCCTCTAGCTCAGTGACCTGGGGAAGGTAGTTGGAGGGTATTTCAAATGTGTGTGGGAGTGTTTTGGGTTGTCACAATAACTGAGGTTGCTACTAACATTTAGTAGAAGAGGACCAGGGCTGCTAAAAATCCTGCAATGCACAAGACAGTTCTTGCAGTTAAAAACTGCCCACCCATAATGTCAAGAATGCTCTTGTTGAAAAACATTCAGGAACCAGGCTCACTGCAGACAGCTTCATCTTGATCTTTTCAGGCAAACACAGTTGTATCCAGTAATTTCAAATTCAGAACTATTATTAACCCAGTCATGTTGTTAGATGCCATTGAGTTGGTACCAACAAATAAATGACCCTATGTACAACAGAACAAAACACTACTGGTCCTGTGTCATGCTCATAATTGTTGCCATGCTTGAGCCCATCTTTGCAGCCACTGTGTCAACCCATCTCATTAAGAGTCTTCTTTTTCGCTGACCTGCTACTTTACCAAGTATGATATCCTCCTCCAGGAACTGGTCCCTTTTTATAACATGACCAAAGTACAAGAGGCAAGTCTGGCCGTTCTCACTTATAAGGAGAATTCTAGCTGTACTTCTCCAAGACAGATTTCATTCTTCTAGCAGTAAATAGTACAAATGCATCACTTATTCTTCATTCTTCCTTATTCATTGTCCAGCTCTCACATGTATATAAGGCAATTGAAAATATCATGGCTTGGGTCAGGCATATCTTAGTCTTCAAAGTGACATCTTTGCTCTTTAACATTAATGGGTTTTTTTTGCAGCAGATTTGTCCAGTGCAATATGTCATTTGATTTACTGACCGCTGCTTCCATGGGTGTTGATTTTGGATCCAAGTAAATTGAAATCCTTGATAATTTCAATGTCTTCTCCATTTATCAAGATGTTGCTTATTGGTCCAGTTGTGAGAATTTTTGTTATCTTTATGTTGAGGTATATTCACATTGAAGGCTGTAGTCTTTGATTTTCATCACCTGGTTCTAATCTCTTAGATTCAGACCATTTAAGTGTTCAGAATCTCCTGTATGGTGTTACTTTTAATTACATGAGTATCTTTTTTTTTTTTTTTTTAATTTTTGTGCTTTGGGTGAAAGTTTACAGACCTAATTCATTTTCCATACAGCAGTTCATCCACATTTTGTCTCATGACATTAGCTGCCATTCTCCACAGTGTAACAGCTCAATTCCGATTTCCTCCCTGTAGTTACCTCTTCCCTGTGTCCTTCCCTTCCATGTACTCCTGCCCCCCCCCCCAGCTGTCTCCCTGTGCATACACAGCCCTTTTATTCTCCCATGATTGATCTCTCCAAGGAGTATATCTACCAAATGTAAATGTTCAGCTCATATGCCTGTCTTTTGTTTGGCTGAAAGCCACAGGAGTGGGTTCAATTCCAGCCCTGAAGGGCAGCTAGGGGCCATAGTCTCAGGGGTTTCACCAAGCTCTATCAGACCAGCAAACTTAGTCTTTTTTTAATGATTTTGAGTTTTGTTCCACATTGTTCTCCCACTCGATCCAGGATCTCTTATGTAGATCCCCCTCTGAGTGGTTGACAGTGGTAGCCAGGTACCATCTAGTTCTTCTGGTCTCATAGTCGTATAGGCTGAAGATCTCATGGTATAGCAGTCCTTTGGACTAATTGTTCCCATGCATCTTTGGTTTTCTTCATTCTTTTTTGCTCTGGACAAGGAGAGACCCATCGTTGCATCTAGATGACCACTTGCAAGCTTTTAAGATCCCAGTTGCTACTCACCAAGGTAGGATGTGGAACAATTTTCTTGTAATTACATGAATATCTTACTACATCACAGTCTGTTGTCTTTTTGAGAAAGAGGGCCAGATTTCTCTCTTCTATTTTATGTTGTACTGTGCTATTGCATGTGAAAGCTGGACAGTAAGTAGGGAAAAGTGAAGAATTGATGCATTTGAATTGTGGTGTTGGTGAAAAATATTGAAAATACCATGTCCTGCCAAAAGAACAAACAAATCTGTCTTGAAAGAGGTACAGCCAGAATGCTCCTTAAAGGTGAGAATGGCCAGACTTTGTCTCACTTACTTTGGTCGTTTTATCAGACAGACCAATCCCCAGAGAAGGACATCATATTTGGTAAAGTAGAGGGTCAGCAAAAAAGGGGAAGACCCTCAATGACATAGATTGACACAGTGGCTGTGATGATAGGCATAGCAACAATTGTGAGGATGGCACAGGACTGGACACTGTTTCATTCTGTTGTACATAGGGTCACTGTGAGTTGGAACCAACTCATTGGCACCTGACAACAAAATGTCGGTCACAGGCATTATCAAGTTGTAGCTTTGTGGTATATGTTACATTTGATTTCATGTTGTTCTCTGGCTTGATTGACCCCACAGAAATGTATTCTTTTGTCTGTCTTCTGTTTTCCTTGTTATTCTATACAACCTCTCGGTAAGTCATCTACTTCTCTACGTAACTTCTGTGCCTTTGTCTAATCCCATTGGAAATGTAAAAATTCTCTCCAAACTATTTTTTGCCCTATGGGATATATAAAGTATACAGTAAAAAGAGAAAGACAGATCCCACTCCCGTGGCACTCTCACCCTCCAACTTGCCTATTTTACTTCCTCTTTCCAGTCAGTTGTTGTTGTTGTTGTTATGTGCCATTGAGTCAGCCCCGACTCATAGCGACCCCTCCTTGGGTTGCCGAGGCAGTATCACTACGGAAGTAGATTGCCCAGTCTTCCTTCCGAGGAGTGG
>NW_006921732.1:3977467-3980723 GCF_000298275.1 Orycteropus afer afer
TATTTTCCTGTGAATTTACTTATATGAGTTTTTTGCCTACTTTTCCTATGAGGTATTTGTAATTTTCTGTTGGTTTATTAAAACTTTATATATTACTGATTTCAACTCTTTGTTTATTATATATAATACAGGTATTTTCCCCAGTCTATTGTTTGTCTTTTGACTTTACTTATTGGATCTTTCCCTATGCAGAAGTTTAAAAAATCTCTATCTAATCATACTTTGATTATAAATTGTGTTTTTATAATAACCGTAGTAGCTTGCTTATTGGTTTCCGATATCCAGTTTGTTACCTTCCATTTTTCCCCCACAGTTTGAGTATGCAAATCTCTGAATACTTATTTTCCTTTGCTTAAAATGCTTAGGTGATTTTTCATTGCCCTATAATAAAGGACAAAATCATTAGTACAACCTATAGAGCCTTTGCTTAGTGGCCTCATCTCATTCCATGCACCCCTTAATTCTTGGGGTCTCTAGCCACACTTTTAATTACTTGGTAAAGTTATTCTTCTACTTCTACAACCTGTGCATATGCTGTTTCCTCTGCTTATTATTCTCTCACTCTTTGATATGTCTTTGTGCTAGAAAACTCTTACACACCCCATGATGAAGGAGAAGGAAGTGTCAATTCTGAAAATTGAAATTAAATATGTAAACTATTTTGAGGCAGTATTATGTAGTGGTTAAGAGCAGAGTCTTTGGAGTCACACAGACTTACTGTGTAACTTACTAGCTGTAGAACCCTGACCAGTTTTACTTGTTGTTGTTACATGTCGCCAAGTCGGACCCGACTCATAGCAACCCCTCCTTGGGTTTCTGAGGCAGTATCACTACGGAAGTAGATTGCCCCATCTTCCTTCCGAGGACATCTCTATTAATTATAAATTAGTATCTTCATAGAATTTTTGAGGTTAGATGAAATAATACATGTAAAATGCCTAGTATTCATACAGTTTACTATGAACTTGAGCAAGTCAGTTAACCAGCCAAATTTGTTTTCTTCAGATAGTAAATAAAGACAATATATCTGATTCTCTCTACATCACAGAGGTGTTTTGATAATTGGAGCCCCTGAAAACTGTAAATTGGTGCTGTCAAGTCAGTCTAATACATTGCGACCCTTTGTGCAACAGAATGAAACACGACCTGGTCCTGTGCTGTCCTCACTATCATTGCCATTTAGAGCCCATCATTGCAGCCACTGTGTCAGTCCATCGCTTTGAAGGTCTTCTCCCTTTTTTGCTGACAGTATTCTTCTCCAAAGACTGGTCCCTTCTGACAACATGACCAAAGTACAAAATGCAAAGTTGGGCCATTCTTGCTTTAAAGGAGCATTCTGGCTGTACTTCTTCTAAGACAAATTTGTTCTTTCTTCTAGCAGCCCATGGTATACTCAGTATTCTTCACAAACACCATAATTCAAATGCATCAGTTCTTCTGTGGTCTTCCTTATTCATTGTCCAGCTCTCACATGTAAATGAGGCTACTGATATACCATGACTTGGGTCATGCATACCTTAGTCTGCAAAGTGACATCTTTGCTCTTTAACACTTTAAAGAGGTCATTTGCTAGATATATTACATATAATTTTGTCTTCAATATGACCTAATTTCTTGGTTCAGCTTTGGAAGAGGAGGGTACTTCTTCCCCATAAAAGGTGGCAAAATAGAATTTACCCTACTGTAAACAATTGTCTGTCTGCATGAAGTTCTATGTGATAAGTGACTAATCAGTCCTCAAGAAAGTAAATCTCAACAGAAAACTAAGGAGAGTCTTGTTGCCTGGTGTGGAAGGAATATGAGAGTGAGATTATCAAGAAAAAGCCCAAATCACAATAAATAATAAAAAAAGAAAAAAGAAAAAGCCCAGAAAATAGAAATGAGGTGGACACCAGCATGAGCAATTTTGGTTGCCCACTCTGATTTTCTGTAGCTGGGATTGTACTTATTTTTATGATTGAATTGTATATTTTGACTTATCCTTTCCTGGCCATTGTAGCAAACCAGTGGAAACATGTTGTGGTTATTCCACATATAAGAATAGTGAGAAAACAAGTCAGAACTCAGAAATCGCAATCTTTATTTGACTGCTAACCAGAAAGCTGGCAGTTCAAACCCACCAGCCACTCCTCAGAAGGAAGATTGAGCAGTCTACTTCCGTAGCGATACTGCCTCAGAAACCTAAAGAGGGGTTGCAGTGAGTTGGATCTGACTCAACAGCAGTGGGAGTGAGAGAGATACTGCTTTCAAGAGCCTTAGTGGCACAGTGGAGAAGTGCTCAGCTGCTAACTGAAAGGTCACCAGTTCAAAACCACCAACTGCTCCCTGGGAGAAAGATGTAGCACTGTGCTTCCATGGAGATGACAGCCTTGTAAACCCTGTGAGGCAGTTCTGATCTGCCTTATAGCATCGACTATATAGCACTGGGTTTGATGTTGTTTTGTTGCTTGTTTTTTTTAAAATTGGTTTTCCAAACTAGAATAGCACATATGTTGTTGTTAGGTGCTGTCAAGTCAACTGTGATTCATAACAACCCCATGTATAACGGAACGAAACACTGCCTCGTCCTGTGCCAAGCTCGCAATCCTTGCTATACCTGAGCCCAACGTTGCAGCTATTGTATCAATCCATCTTGCTGAGTCCTTTCTTCTTTTTCACTGACCCTCCTTTTTACCAACCATGATATTCTTCTCCAGGGAATGGTCCCTTCTGAAAACATGACCAAAGTAGGTGAGATGAAGTCTGGCCATTTTTGCTTCCAAGGAGCATTCTGGCTGCACTTCTTCCAGGACAAGTTTATTCATTCTTCTGGCAGTCCATGGTACTTTGTGTATTCTTTGCCAGTACCACAATTCAAAAGCATCAACTCTTCTCTGGTCTCCTTATTCATTGTCCAAGTATCACATGCATATGAAGTGATCGAAAATACTGTGGCTTGAGTTAGGCCTACCTTAGTCTTCAAAGAGGCATCTTTGCTCTTCAGCATTTTAAAAAGACTTTTGCAGCAGATTTGCCCAGTGCAATACAAAGTTTGATTTCCTGACTGCTGCTTCCTTTGGTGTCAATTATGGATCCAGGTAATGCGAAATGTTTGACAACTTCAATCTTTTCTTCATATATTGTGATGCTGCTAATTGGTCCAGTTGTGAGAATTTTCATTTTCTTTATGTTGAGGTATCATCCACACTGCAGACTATAGTCTTCAGTCTTCATCAGTAAGTGCTTCAAGTCATCCTCACTTTCAGCAAGCAAGGTT
>NW_006921732.1:3997604-4008573 GCF_000298275.1 Orycteropus afer afer
TGGGGTTTAGTCCAATTCTGCATCCTTTCCTTCAAGGCTCAGGGGTCCAAGATTATCTTCTGTGTCTGTGTTAATTGGTTTCCCTTTTTTTTGTTGAAGAGGGTCTGTGCAATCCTTCTGCCTAGTCCGCCATCTTGCCGGAACCCTTCCAAATCTGTTCTTTAGGTGGTCTCTACATTCAGGTGGGATACAATCAAGGTCATTTTTTAGCTCTTGTGGACTTGTTCTAATTGTCTTCAACTTCAGCTTGAACTTGCATATGAGAAGATCTGTTCCACGGTCCACTTCTGGCCTTTTTTTGCCTGAGGATAGTGAGTTTCTCCATCACCTCTTTGCACAGATGTAGGCAATCTGATACCTGTGTATTCTGTCTAGTGAAGTCCATCTGTATAGCTGCCTTTTATGTTTTTGAAAAAGGTATTTGCAACGAATAAGTCGTTGATCTTGCAAAACTCTGTCATGCCATCTCCAGCATCATTTGTTACCAAGGGGATATTTTTCAAATACTGGTGATTCTTTTTTGTTTCTAACTTTTGCATTCCAATTACCAGTAATAATCAACATATCTTGATTTCATGTTTGGTCAATTTCAGACTGCAGAAGTTGGTAAAAAAAATCTTCAGTTTCCTTGCTTTTGGCTTTGGTGGTTGGTATGTAAATTTGAATTATAGTAGTATTAACTGGTTTTCCTTGAAAGTGTATGGATATTATCTTATCACTGATAGCATTGTACTTCAGGATAGATCTTGAAACATTTTTTGTGACAATGAGTGCCACACTATTCCTCTTCAATTTATCATTCCTGGCAAAGTAGATCTTATGGCTTTCTGCTTCAAAATGGCCAAAACCAGTCCATTTCAGTTCACTAATGCCTAGGATATTGATATTTTTATCATTCCATTTCATTTTTGACAACTTCCAGTTTTTCTAGATTCATACTTTGTGCATTCCATGTTCCAGTTATTAATGGATGGTTGCAGCTGTTCCCATTTTGAGTCTGTCATTCATCTGTCAGTTTGTTGTAATGTGGTAGCTTGCATGTTGCTGTGAGGCTGGAGGCTACACTACAGTATTTCAAATACCAGCAGGGTCACCCATGGTGGGCAGGTTTCAGTGGAGCTTCTAAGATAGACTTGGAAGAAGGAAAGGGCCATCCACTTCTCAGAGAGTTGGCTGGTGAAAACCTTAGGAATAACAATGAAACACTGGTATATTACTGGAAAACTTTATGAATAAGCCCTGAAACATTGTCCAATATAGTGCTGGAAGATGAGCCCCTCAGGTCGGAAGGTACTCACAATATGATTGGGGAAGATGTGCCTCCTCAAAGTAGTCAGACTTAATGACGTGAATAGAATAAAGCTTTAGGGACCTCGGTTTGCTAATGTGGCATGAAGCAAAATGGGAAGATCTTTAAATGTCAGTGTTATGTGATACTGTGGACAGGAATTTTGCCTCAGGGTAACATCAGTGCCTCCCCCCCCCCCCACACACACACCCGTTTTTATGATGTGATCTTGACTAAGATTTCAGCCAGCACTTTCTGTTTCCTCATTGTTGACAGATTTGTAATCTCACACTTGCTTTTGATCTGGATCTTGTGTCCAGCTTCCTAAGCTGCATTTTCTTTTGGGGCTTTTAGTAGTTTAATAAGGTTCCCTGTCAGACAGTATTGGTCAATATGATTTGCTTCCCTTGCACTGTGATCTTAAGTAAATTAGTATGCTTTTTTTCCTGCAGGTCTTTTGTGCCTCCTGCTGTAGCCTGAAATGTAAGCTGTTATACATGGATAGAAAGGAAGCTAGAGTGTGTGTAATCTGCCATTCAGTGCTAATGAATGGTAAGTATTAACACAGGTTGATTTCATAGTTGTTGAGGCAGAACAGGAGAATTCCTGTGAAAAGGCTATTGTTTTCTCCTATCCTTTTTCTACAAGTTGTTCACCTTCTTAGAAATCATAACTATACCTGAAAATATTGAGCTAAACTTCTACCTTTTGAAAATGGTTTAACATTTCAGAATTCTTGTGCCTAATTTAATGAATAAATGCTAAAGCCAGGTAAGTATGGCAGGAAAAGTAGAAGTTCTTATGTCAATGTGGTGCTATGTAGTTGTTAATTTTCCAGGGGGTGAGGTAGTTATTGATAAAATTGGGCTGAGATTTTCCTTTCAAGGGAAACTATTTCTTTCTAGGGAACACCTTAATAACTTAGAATACATTCTTATTAACATCTTGTTATGTTCATCTTGTTAGAAATAAATCTTTTAGCATCTAGGATCAAGTAGAAAATTTCATTTTTCTGTCAGTTACCTCCTTAATGCTACTTATATTTGTTATAAGGGTAATGATTTTTAATTTAGTTGCTATGTGATAAAAGAATATGACCAGCTAAATATAAGTTTATGCAGTGTTCATCTTTTGCGGGCCTCCAAATAAATCCAGGGGCATTTAAATAAATAAAAAAAAAGGGTATTCTTATAAAAGAGATCAATAAAATTGATCAGGCTATAGTATTTTCACTTTGTGTCTTTTTAGTTGCCAAAACTATTACGAAAACCCATTGCTGTCCTATTACTAAAAGACGTAAAATGTTGAACTTTGACACCACTGCTGCCTGTTGTCAGGATAGTGTGCCTCCTGGAGGCAGAAACTTCTCTGCTCTGAGACCCCTCCTGCTCTGTCTGTCTGCATTGCTCATAGTAATGTTTTCCTGTTGCTGGCTTATTAACCTATTGCATGCCAATTAATCTGATCTATTTGAATCTCCTATGATCCACTCAATTTCCTCCCATTTCTGAATTCTTATAATTTTGATCAATTATCAATCGTTTTCTCTACTCTTATGGTAGTTATTTCACTGGTTGCTCAGTTGGTGGTTTTTATTCCACTGCTTTCATTTTCTGAAACATCCATAGACAAGAGCATGTTGCTTAATTATAGTACCCAACACCTCCTTTATTTGATGAGGTCTTCCAACTTGATAGCTATTTGTTATTACTTGGCATAGCTAAAGATGAAAGAAATGGCAGAGGACTCATATGGAACACTTACTTTTAATAAGTGAAGGAGACCCTTAACAGGGGAACCTTAAGGTAATCTACATTTCCTGGTTCTCCAGCGTCTTTCCTCTCGCATGGCTTAGTCTAGTCTTTTTCCAAATATTTAATTTGATGCTTTTCAGTGTTCCCTATCCCTTTTTCCCTTTCTCGTTTTCTCTTCCTCCCCTTTCTTCCTGCCAGTGCTTTCAGAGGAATACAGCTTTTGTTACAACCTTGCCTTGCAGTTTGGAGTCGATAAATATTCAAAATCTTATGGATCATTCTTGGACGATGAATGAGATTTTTGAAAAGATGTTCAAAAAAACTTGATTTCTATTCCTAGGCATGTGGTATTACCTGAACCTAGAAGATAAAATTTGATGGCTTTTATTTCTATAGTACCTTTCATCCTACTTACTTTAAATATAGTAGCTGATATGTCAGTATTTAGGTAATAAATGTTAGGGTGTACACAATCTTAACATATTTGTAATCATTCATATTGTTTGATCACACATATAATAATGGCACATTTTCATGTTCAAATGGGTCCTGTGCTTTTGAGACACACCAAAGATGTGAAATGGTTGTCAATGGTAGATACTTTTACACAGGCTGATGATTGTACAGAAGGAGAATTCACAAAAATGTTGAAATGTGGTCGCCTGATCTTTGGGCTTCAGGATTTGTCAGATGAGATTTTACTAAGTAAGAAGAGCCTACAAGTCTAGAAATGAAACCAAAAATCATATGATAGAGTTATGCTATTTTAGCCCCTAATTTTGCTTTTTGATATAACTGTAAAAAAGACATTGAATATTAAAACAATATTAAAACAGAAAAATGTGAAAGTGCTATCCCTGTTGCAAATCCAAATCCTTAATAGGTTTGATGTTATTTCACTCCCTCTAAAGGAAATATTATGATCTCCTTTAAAGAAGTCCAGAACCTAGTCATTAACCTTAAACTGATCTATGAACCCTAGTGTCAGAAATATCATGTAATTCTTTTTTGTTCCAATCTAATAGTTTACATAGCTAAATGGTCTCCTTTATTGAATAAAATCACCTGTCTTCTTAATACCTTCATTAGCGGGAAGAGAGACATACTATGTGTTAATGAGGAGGAGCTGCATTATTTACCCAGTATTGTGGAGGTCTTGATGTCCATATTTTGCAATCCATTCACATTGATTGTGTCTGTATTTGCTTTAGCTCAAGCCTGGGAGAACATGATGAGTGCCTCAAGCCAGAGCCCTAACCCTAACAATCCTGCTGAATACTGTTCTACTATCCCTCCCTTGCAGCAAGCTCAGGCCTCAGGAGCTCTGAGCTCTCCACCTCCCACTGTGATGGTACCTGTGGGAGTTTTAAAGCACCCTGGAACAGAAGGTAGGGGATCATGTGCTATTCTCTCTCTTTTTCCTCACCAAGTTCCTCTGAAAAGGTGCTGATAGGACTTTACAGCACAACTCTTTAAAACACTGCAGATAAGTCCCTTTGGGTGGTTATTAAAGTGGAAGAACAAGGTGAGAAATGTGTGGAGAGTATTTCTGGGCAAGTAAAGAAGAATATTTTACCAGATTATTACCAGATTATTTTGGAGACACCTCTGAAAATATACCAATCCCCTCTCCAGTTTAAGGATAGAGTAATTATATTGCTTATACTTGAAAAGAGGTACAGAATTTGAAGTCTGCCTATGAAATCTGGCCTCCTGCCTACCTTAATGTTCTTTGTAGGAGTTTAGGAAGTGAATAAAAATGAGAGTTCCTCCTTCTGACCAGCCCATTCCAGTGCTGTTTTTTACAAAAAAGTTGCCCTTTTCTCTTGTCATTTTTAATCTTATCTATATACAAATATAAAATTATTGTGTTAGGCACATAAACCTTTATAAAATCTAAAACTTTCATTCTGATTATATCATATGATAGGTAGAAAATGATAGATATTGAGGTTAGTTTGGTTTATTATGTCTTTAAGATTATGATATTGTCTGATGAAAGGTACTTTGTAAGGTCAGGGGATTATGAATAGAAAAAATAGCGTTTAGATATTTCCTTAAAATGATCTTGTTAGAAGTTTCACTTGATAATACAAACCAATCTTCCTTCATTAATTTTATGTCTTCTCTTATGGTAATAGTCCCTTCCCTGGCTAAACAGCATTTCTCCCCTTTTGAAGATCAAACACTTTTATTGACATTATCATACTCTTCCCCATTTTCCCTTCTTTTCAGATCATTCCTTAGTCATATTCCTTGTATTTTATGAATTCAGGTTTTCTTTCTTAAAACCTTTATTCTCTACTTCATTTGTAGTTTTTGTTGTTCTTCCCTAGTCTCTCTTTATTTTAGCTGTTTGAATTGATTTCCAGAACTGGATTTAAAGAGGTCATTTTATTAGACTCAGTTTTCCAGCTTTTTTCCTGTCTTTTTTATTAAAATGCAAGTAACCTTGTACTGCCAGATCAGTCTTTTTCTTCTTCAGTTACACTTTAGCCAAAGATCTGGTCAGTTTGCTTATAATTCTTACATATCTGTGCCAGTTCTTCTTTTATTAATTAATAAGAATTCTTCAATATTCTTCAGAGCATCTTCTGCCCTTTAAAAATTCCATATCACTTTTCCAGATATTGGGGTCCTGATGAAACCTCTTACTTTTAGATGTGGAGTTAATTGCTAGGGTCATTTTTTGTTTTTGTTTTCCTTGCCATTAATTTATTTCCCAAACACTTAAAAAAACATTCGTGAGTTTCTTTACAGTGATGTGGAGCAGAGTATGTGACATAATCACTGGTGTATTCAAGAGCTCTTAATATTTGAAAGCAAAGTGTTATAAATCTTATTATAGAGCAAAAATATATTTGAATGTCTTTTTATTTATAACCATTTTTATACACAGTTACATTTCTGATGCTTGTAATTGTAAGATGCTAAATAGTGATTTCTTTGTACATCTGGAATTGGTGACCTCTTCTTTGATGTTAGAAAGCTTACCAATGTCACATTGATGCCTCTTTTATTTTTCTGGCCCCTCAAGTGGCTCAGCCCAGAGAGCAGAGGCGAGTTTGGTTTGCTGATGGGATCTTGCCCAATGGAGAAGTTGCTGATGCAGCCAAATTAACAATGAATGGAACTTCCTCTGCAGGAACTCTCACTGTGTCACATGATCCAGTCAAGACAGTAACCACCAGTCCTCTACCAGCAGAGGTAGGAAAACAAAACAGTAGGAGTGCGTACTTACTTTACTCAGCATTGTGCTGTCTTTCTCTTGCCTTTTTCTAAGTTAAGTGACCGTTCTGTGAAGCCCTATGGGCTTGGGATACAATTTAGTACAGTTAGATCCCTCATTACATGAGGAGAATGCACACATGATAAAACATTTCTTATGTAGAGTTGCTTACAAATGCACTCCAGCAATATTGAAATTTCATTTAGATCATTACACATCACATTCTATGTCTTTCTCCCAACTTCTTCCATTCCTACTTCCTGAGACCCAAGATACTCAAGCCCTCACAGCTATTCAGTGTCACCAGTCTTATTTTTGCATACCCACTGGGAAATGTCCTATGCTATATTGCTCCCCACTAATGCTCCTTTCCCTATCTCTTAGCTTTCTTAATAAAGATTAATAACGCTTAAGAAAAAGTTTAGTTATTCCAGCTAGCATTTGGATTATATTGCTTTCAATAAAAAAGTAAAAAAAAAAAAAAAAAAAACTGTAATGGAAGTATAACATAATTCACTAGTATTTGATTTTTTTTTTTTTTTTTAAGCATATTAATACAGTACTGCATTGTCAGTGAAGGCAAACATGGGTATACGGGTGGATAGATGGGTGGACAAGCTGAACTATTAGGTATGTCTATGAAGCGGGGAGTGTACCCAAGAACATGTATAGGGTTGGCAGACAATGGTCCTATAAGTTTATGTGTATGATCTGAATTCCCAGGTGTATAGTAGAGCTGACAAGGGGTAAGGTTGTAGTCACTGCTTGGTCACAGCCAGCCACCCAGAGGGACCGAGTAGTTGAACCTGTGGGCTCGGGACCATAGTTGCAGGGGACATCAAGCTCAATTGGCATAACATACTACACAAAACATTGTTCCACGCCCTACTTTGGCAAGTAGCAACTGGGATCTTAAAAGCTTGCAAGCAGCCATCTATATGCAACAATGGGTCTCTCTTCATCCAGAGCAAATAAGAATGAAGAAAACCAAAAATTCATGGAAACAATTAGTCCTAGCAACTGGTACACCATGCAATCTGCAGCATATACAACTATGAGACCAGAAGAACTAGATGGTGCCTGGCTACCGCTGTTAACCACATGGAAGGGGATCTATGTAGGAGATCCTTGATAAAGAGGGAGAACAATGTGGAACAAAACTCAAAATCATTTGGAGAAAAAAAAAGGGGGGGTGGCAACCAGGTTTGCTGATCTGATAGAGCCTGGTGGAACCACTGAGACTATGGCCCCTAGCTGCCCTGCAGGTCTGGAGTTGAACCCACACCTGTGGCTTCCAGCCAAACAAAGGACAGGCATATGAGTCGAACATTTGCCTGGGGTAGATACGCTCCTTGGAGAGAACAATTATGGGAGAAAGAAGGGCTGCTTAGGCACAGGGAGACAGCTCAGGGTGCAGTAGTGCATGGAGGGATGGACACAGAGAAGAGGTAACTGTTGGGAGGAAGTGGGAGGGGAGCTGTGCATTGCGGTAAATTGTGGTCAACGTCATGAGACAAAGTGTATGTGAACTGCTATATGGAAAGTGAATTTGCTCTGTAAATTTTCACCCAAATCACAATTAAAGCATGTTAAGCAACATGAATTTAATATATATAAATAATAGAAGCCCTGGTGGCGTAGTGCCTAAGGCATTTGACAGCTAACCAGAAGGCTGTCAGTTCAAACCCACCAACCACTCTTTGGAAGGAAGGTTGGGCAATCTACTTCTATAGTGATTCTGCCTCGGAAACCCAAGGAGGGGTCTCTATGAGTTGGATCCGACTTGATGGCAGTGAGTGTTTTGGTTATATATAAATAATAAAATTTATGTTGTTGTTGTTGTTATTTGCCGTCGAGTCGGCCCCGACTCATAGCGACCCCTCCTTGGGTTTCCGAGGCAGTATCACTACGGAAGTAGGATTGCCCAACCTTCCTTCCGAATAAAATTTATATATAAATTATATATAATTCATATATATAAATCATATCTTTCAAGTTTTTGGAAAAGAAAGAAGCTAAGACTTTTCCCAATTCGTAGCCCCCTTTCCTTTATAACCTGCTTATTTTTCCTATATGTGTAATATTAGCTGTTCTTGTTTACTGTATATTTAGAATATTTCAGGAGACAGACTCTTAGGAAGGTTGTTCTCAGATGAGGTCAGACTAGAGGAAATCCTGACCCCTTGATACATTTGTTTTATACATTGGCCCCTTGAACATGGTTTGAAAACCATGTTCCCCTGGCTTTGTGGTAGCCTCTTACCAGTGCCGTGATAGGGGAGGATGGGGCAGTATGAAGGGAGCTAAGGAATGCCTCTTTTCTTTCTCTTCGTCTAGAATATCTCTTTACTTTCTTTTTTTACTTATTGTGTTTCCATTAAGATTTTTTAAAAGGATTTTTAAAAGGATTTTTTTAAAAGGATTCTTAAAAGTAAGTTGAAAATCACTGGTTTAAAGGATGGAAGACTTTACAGAAGGAAACTGGCTCATACTTTGCTCTTATCACTACCTTGTCTCTAGGTGTCCTGATCACAGTTTTGGGGAGCTAATGGAAATTTCTTCCCATGGGACCTAATTATCAGAAGGTGACAACTACCAACAACTTTTTTTTGGAGTAAGCAGAACAGAGTCACCTAGAATCAAAATTAAAAGTAAACATATAGGATCCTTTCATATAATAAACCCCTTTTTATTGCTGGTAGCCCCCTTCAGTTTGGTGGTTAATAAGGCCATTAATTCCAGTTGAATATGTGTGTTAAAAAAGAAACCCTGATTGCATAGTGGTTAAGTGCTCAGCTACTACCCAAAAGATTGGCATTTGAACCCACCAGCCGACCCCATGGGAGAAAGATTTGATAGTCTGCTTCTGTAAAGATTACAACCTTAGAAACCCGATAGAGCAGTTCTGCTCTGTCCTATCAGGTCCTTAGGATTGGAATTGATTTGATGGCAACAATTTGTATGTGCTAATTCTTTTTTTTATTATTTTTAATTTTTATTGTGATTTGGGTGAAAGTTTACAAAGCAAATTGATTTTCCATACAGCAGTTCAGACTGTATGTGTTAATTTCAACAATTGAAATGAGAATCGAAGTGAGGATAAAGTTTTTACTCCTGAAACTTTCATAGATTTATTAGGTAATAATTATTTATATTTATGTACAATAATATTTTTTCCAGAAATTTAGCTCCCATGTAATTTTTGGATTAGGTCATAATTGAAATTATGTTATTAAGATTAGATTTATTGACATACAAAACTATTGTATTTCCTATTTGGTGAAGGGACAATTAAAGCATTAAAGCATGGAGAATTGTTGGGTGGATTAGAGGAAAGAAGACTTTATTGAACTTGAATATCAGTCTTTAAACACTTCTAAATTTCTATTTGAGATTTTTCTATTAGAGGACAAGAGCCAGAGTTGTGTCTTATTCTTGTTTATAACTGCACAGTGGTTTTCTTAAGAAAGTTTTTTTTTCTCCTCCAACTCTTTATTTGAAGAAAATTTCAAATCTACAAAATGTTGCAATAAGAGTACAATGAACACTCATGTACTCTTTACCTGTATTCACCAATTGTTGTTCTTTTGCCACAATTACTTTACCCTCCTATACATACACACTGCAAACATCCATTATTATTCAGAAGGTGGAATGTACAGAGAATGAATCTAGGAAAATTAGAAGTTGTAAAAATGAAACAGAACACCAAAAGATTGATACCTTAGGCATTAGTGAGCTGAATGGACTAGTATTGGCCATTTGAACTTGATAATCATGTGGTCTACTATGCCAGCAGTGATGAATTAAAGAGGAACGGCATTGCATTCATTGTCAAAACAATATTTCAAGATCCATCCTGGAGTACAGTGTGGTCAGTGACAGGATGGTATCCATGCACCTACAAGGAAGACCAGTTAATACTATTATTATTCAAATTTGTGCACAAACCACTAAAACCAAAGATGAAAAAATTGAAGATTTTTACCAACTTCTGCAGTCTTAAATTGACCAAACATGCAATCAACATGTATTGATAATTACTGGTTCTTGGAATGCAAAAGCTGGAAACAAAGATACATCAGTAGGTGGAAAAGATGGCCTTTGTGATAGAAATAATGCCAGAGATCGCATGATAAGAGTTTTGCTAGACCAACAACTTATGCATTGCGGATACCTTTTCTCAACAACATAAATGGCCACTGTACACATGGACCTTTTCAGATGGGGTTTTGATTATCTAGTGCTGCTATAATAGAAATACCACAGATGTATGGGTTTCACAAAAGGAGTTTATTCTCTTACAGTTCAGGAAGCTGGAAGTCCAAATTCAAAGTGCCAGCACTAGGGACTGGGTGAAAGCCCCTTGACCTTGGGCAAAACCAAAGATAAAAAACAAACTCATTGCCATCGAGTCAATTCCGACTCATAGATGGTCCATCCTCATAATCACTGTGATGCTTAAGCAGTCACTGTGTTAATCCACCTCACTGAGGGTCTTCCCCTTTTTTGTTGGCCGTTACTTCACCAAACATGATATCCTTCTCCAGGGACTAGTACCTTCTGACAACCTGACCAAAATATGGGAGATGAAGTCTGGTCATTCTCACTTCTAAGAAGCCTTCAGAATGTACTTCCTTCAAGACAGATTGTTTATTCTTCTAGCAGTCAATGGCACATTCAATACTCTTTGCCAAC
>NW_006921732.1:4010578-4011100 GCF_000298275.1 Orycteropus afer afer
TTTGGTGAAGTAACGGCCAACAAAAAAGGGGAAGACCCTCAGTGAGGTGGATTAACACAGTGACTGCTTAAGCATCACAGTGATTATGAGGATGGTCCAGGACCAAGGAACGTTTAGTTCTGTTATACTTAGTGTCACTATGAGTTGGAACTGACTCATTGGCACTTACCAACAGCATACATTACTGTTCTGGTTGCCTAGTATCCCTCTGACAAGAATATACCACAAATGGGCATATAACAGAAGTTTATTCTCTCACAGTTTGGAGGCTTTAAGTACAAGTTCAAAGTGCCAAGCTCTAGGGGCTGAGTGAAAGCCCCTCAATCTTGAGCTTCACCTGACTCCTGCCACTGAAGCTGGAGGCTTTTCTTCAGTCAGCTGCTGGCTGCTGAGGCTGACAAGCCCAAGGTTGACAAGTAATAAGGCACAGCCCCAAAACCACATGGCAGGCCATTAATTCAAGTTCCATTAAAAGTCCCAAGATTGGCAGACCATGGCAGGCTGCTGAACAACGGCACAGCT
>NW_006921732.1:4011835-4026969 GCF_000298275.1 Orycteropus afer afer
TTTTTTTTTTTTTTTATTGGTTTAATGTACAGTCTATATTCATATTTCCCCGGTTGTCCTAGTAAAGTTCTTTGTAGTTTTTATTTACAGCCCACCCACACACACGTGCATATATGAAATTAAAAATTAATTAATTTTTAAAATCATCGCATCGAGATTCACAATTGCATGTTGTTTTCAGATTCTTGGGTTTCATTTAATCTAGACTAGCTCTCTCACCTTTCTTTTTAAAAAGATCTTTCACATTATTAACATTTTTGAAGCATCTAGGCCGTGTTTGTTTGTCCCCCTCTCCCTTGGGCCATGTTTTGCATCATGTCCCTCAATCTGTGTTTGTCTCATTTTTCTTCTCCTTATTAGTTTCAGATTAAACATTTTGTCAACAATAATAATATTATGTAACTGATGTGTACTTCTTAGTGTATACTATCAGGAATCACATGTTATCAGTTTGATAATTGGTTAAGGTGATGCCTGTTGTGTTTCTCCCTTACAAAAGTACCATTTTTCCTTTACAATTAACAAGTAAAATGAAGGATGAGACTTTGAGACTGTTCCTAACAAACTTTCATGCAGGGATTTTACTGTCATTTCATGATTCTTGCCTGAATCAAGTAAATGTAAAAACCAAACTCACTGCCATCGAGTCGATCCAACTCATAGTGACCCCTCCTTGGGTTTCCAAGGCGGTATCTCTACAGAAGTAGATTAAACAATCTTCCTTCCGAGGAGTGGCTGGTGGATTTGAACCGCCAGCCTTCTGGTTAGCAGTCAAATGCCTTAGGGACTACGCCACCAGAGATTTTTCTCTATTAAATTTCTTTTTATATCTATTATTTTGTATATTTTTGTATTAGTTTATGTGATAAGTTCTTTGTTCTTTTTTATTGTGGTAAAAAATATATATTTTTTTAAGTGTGCAATTCAGTGGCATTAATTACATCCACAGTATTGTACAATCATTACCACTTTCCTTTTCCAAAATTTTTATGATCCCAAACAGAAACTCTACCCCTTAACAATTAACTTCCTGTTTCTCCTTCTACTTTACCCTCTAATCTACTTTCTGTCCCTATAATTTGCCTGTTCTAGCTCTTCCATAGAAGTAGAACTATATAATATCTGTCCTTTTGTGACTGGCTTATTTTACTTGGCATAATATTTCCAAGATGCATTCATATTGTAGCACGTCTAAGAGCTTAAGTCTTTTTTATGGCTAAATATTATACCTTTGTGTGTATATATATATGTATGAATATACTACATTTTGCTGATCATTCTTCAAAAAAAACTGATGGACACTTAGGTTGTTTCTACCTTTTGACGCTAGTGACTAATGGTGGTGAACATTGGTGTACAGATTTCTGTTTGTGTTCCTGCCTTCACTTCTTCTGGGTATGGACCTATGATTGGGATTATGGTCATATGGTAGTTCTATGTTACACTTTTTGAAGAACCGCAAAACTGTTTTGCACGGTAGCTATTCCATTTTACATTGCCCTCAGGAATGGATGTGGGTTCCAGTCTCCATAACCTTGCAGCAGCTGTTGTTTTCTGTTTTTTTTGTTTTTAATGTAATTGCCATTCTAATAGAGGTGAGGTGGTAGCTTATTATAATTTTAATTTGCATCTCTCTCATGGCTAATGACATTGAGCATTGTTTCATGTGTTGGTCATTTGAATGTCATCTTTGAAGAAATGTCTTTTGAAGTCCTCTGCCCATTTTTTGATTAATTTATCTTTTTTGTTTCTTTGTTAAGGTCTGTAATTTTAAAATACATTTTAGTTATTATACCCTTACTAGATATACAGTTTCTGTAAATTTTCTGTGCACAAAAGTTCTTAATTTTGATGCTCAGTTTATCTAATTTTTCTTTTGTTGCCTATGCTTTATGTGTCATATATAAGAAACTGTTGCTGAATCCAAGGTCATAAGATTTATCCCTATGTTTTCCTCTTAAGAATTTTATAGTTTTCAGTCTTAAATTCAGGTCTTTTTTCCATTTTGAGTTAGTTTTTTTTTACATAGTATAAGATAAGGGTACAGCTTCATTCTTTCACATGTGGGAATCTAGTTGTCCTAGCATCATTTGTTGAAGACATTATTCTTTGCCCATTGAATGGACTTGTTAAACATCAATTGGTCATAAATGTATGAGTTTATATCTGGACTCTCAATTCTCTTCCCTTGGTTTATACATCTTTTCTTATGCCAGTACTACGCTGTTTTGATCACCATATCTTTGTAGTAAATTTTGAAGTCAGAAGTGTGAATCCTCCAGTTTTGTTCTTTTTCAAGATTGCTTTAGTTCTTCGGGGCCCCTTGCAATTCCGTATGAATTTTAGGATAGGTTTTTCCATTTCTGCAAAAAAGTGTTATTAGTATTTTGACAGGAATTGTATGAAATTTGTGTATTGCTTTGGGTAGTAGTGCCATCTTAAGATATTGTGTTAGATTGGGTTCTCTAGAGAAACACAAAAACCAGCAAGTATATATATATATATTTAGAGAGAGAGAGAGAGAGAGAAATTTATCTTGGGAAAATAGCTCACAAGCGTATAGAAGTCCAAGTCTCTGGAGGAAAATGGGCTGGCGACAGCCTTAGCTTCCATAAGCGCAGGGGGCCGAGAGATTCAAAGCTGGCAGGCAGTGTGCTAGTTGTTGGCTCCAACAAAAGGCGAATTCAAGATCTCCAGGCCAAGTGATGGGCTGCTCCCTCACGGAAGTTTGTAGTCCGCACACCAGGATTCCAATCCCTCAAAGAATGTGTGTCTTCCCAGGATGTCCCTGGATATCTTGGAAGCAGGCCACACCCCTAAGGAAACTCCCCTTGGGCAGACTGGCCACTCAGAACACAGTCATCTGATCCCATCATGGAAACAACCACACAGAATTGGGGTCCAGCCAAGTTGACACACAGCTCCAACTATCACAGATATTATTGTATGTTCGAATTCATAAACATTGATTTTCTTTCCATTTATTTGTCTTTCAGCTTTGTTTTGTAGTTTCAGAGCACAAGTCTTACGCCTTCTTGGTTAAACTTACTCGTAACTATTTTATTCTTTTTGATGCTATTGTAAGTGGAATTACTTTCTTAATTTCCTTTCAGCATTGTTCATTGCTAGTGTATATAAATACAACTGATTTTTGTGTGTTGATTTTATATCCCACAACTTTGCTAAATTTGTTTATTAGCACTAATGGTCTTTGTTTTGTTTTTTGTAAATTCTTTAGGGTTTATTATATGTAAGATCATGTCATCTGCGAATAGAGATAGTTTAACTTCTCTTCCAATTTGGATGCCTTTTATTCCTTTTTTGCCTAGTTATGTTGGCTATAATTTCTAGTATTATGTTGAATAGAAGTGTTGTTGTTGTTGTTGTTTAGTGCCGTCAAGTCATTTCCGACTCATAGCGACCTCATGCACAGCAGAACGAAACACTGCCCGATCCCGCGCCAGCCCCACAATCCCTGCTATACTTGAGCCCATCATTGCAGCCACCGTATCAATCCATCTCGTTGAAGGCCTCCCCCTCTTTCATCGACCCTCCACCCTACCAAGCATGACATCCTTCTCCAGGGAATGGTCCCTTCTTACAACATGACCAAAATAGGTGAGACGAAGTCTGGCCATTCTTGCTTCCAAGGAGCATTCTGGCTGCACTTCCTCCAGGACAGATCTGTTAGTTCACTTGACTGCTAACCAGAAGGCTGGTGGTTCAATAGAAGTGTAGAAGATAGGAAAAGCTTTCGGTTTTTCACCATCCATCATTCCAAAACGAAACCCATTGCTATCAAGTCAAATTCTGATTCATAGCGAATCCTATAGGACAGAGTAGAGCTGCCTCATAGAGTTTCAGTGTTTTGGAAGAATTTGAGAAGAATTGGTGTTAATTTGTCTTTATTGTATGATTGGCTCTTAAAATACTTTTTAATGAGGAAGTTCCAAGGAATGAATGTTATAAGGAACAAGGTTGAGCTTAGTATAAAAGAAATTAAACCAAATTAGTTGTTTTACGTATGTGCTCTTCATTCTGTCCTCCATTTTGACATTTATCTGATAAAATGAGGAAAAATACATTCTTTAAAATCAGACTGGAGCTCTCTATGTCCTGTTTGAGTACCTGGCATTTAACAGGTGCTCAGTTAATTTGTTTGCTTTTCACAGACGGTATTGAAGTGTAGAGGGCAGATGACCACTCCTTATGATATTAAAAGAGGGATTTATGGATCATTAAAGAGCAGGCTAGATAATTTTATTTCCTATACTAGAACTTCAAATCAATTAATAATGATTTGCCATTAAAATTTTCTCTAAATGTCTTCTTACATGCACCTGTACTGAGGAGCTCTGGGAGCATAGTGCCTAAGGCACTTGACTGCTAACCAGAAGGCTGGCGGTTCAAACCCACCAGCCACTCCTCAGAAGGAAGGTTGGACAATCTACTTTTGTAACGATACTGCCTCGGCAACCCAAGGAGGGCTCACTATGAGTCGGGTCCGACTTGACGGCACATAACAACAACAACATACTGGGGACAATGTAAAATGTTAGCAAAAACCCACTAAAAACTTAATCCTAAATTATAGATAGTGTAGACAAAAGTATAGACATAAGCATGTTTTTCTAACATAGTTTATTACTTTTTTTAAGATAAAAAATAACAGATAGCAAAGTGCTTCCCAAAAAAACCCATCTCCATCAAGTTGGTGTGACTCATAGCAACCCCATTCAGTTTCCAAGGTTGTAAACCTTTACAAAAGTAGATTGCCTCATCTTCCTTCTGCAGAGCAGTTGGTGGGTTTGAACCACCGACCTTCTAGTTAGCACCCAAATGACTTACCCACTATGACACCAGAGCTCTTTAGCAAAGTGCTTAAAGGGTATTAATATTTAGGAAACAACTTGATTAATATTTAAATACACATATACCCTTGTTACCACCACCAAGGTGAAGATTCAGAACATTTACATTTTTCTAGAAGGCTCCCTCATACTTTTTTCAGTAAGTACCTGACTGCCCCACCCCTTGCCTATGTTAACCACTATTTTGAATTCTGTCACCACATACTAGTTTTATCTTCCCTGAATTTTATATTAATTGAAACATATATAGTATGTTGTGTCTGACTTTCTAAGTTCAACATAGTATTTGTGATATTTACCCATGTTGCTTCATGTATCAAAAGTTAATTATTTTTTATTGCTGTGTAGTGTTCCATTTTATGGATATTCCACAATTTATCCATTTTCTTGTTAATGGACTTTTGGATTGTTTCCAATTTTGGGCTATTATGAATAAAGCTCTTATGAATGTTATTATACATGTCAAAAACAGTTTTAATTTTTTTTTAAAAAAGTCATTATTTTAATAGATTTTTGGGTATATTCTAATAAATCACCATTAATTAAGTACTCCTTAACTCCATCCATAATAAGTTTATAACAGTCTACTTTATTAAGTGTGGCTAATGTGGACTGCGAAAAAATCTGTCTTGGAGGAAGTACAGTACAGCCAGAATGTCCTTTAGTTGCAAGAATAGCCAGACTGTGTCTCTCATACTTTGGTCGTGTTGTCAGAAGGGACCAGTCCTCAGAGAAGGATATTATGCTGGGTAAAGGAATGGGTCGGTAAAAATGGGGAAGCTCCTCAATGAGATGGAGTGACACAGTGGCTGCAACAGTGGGCTCAAGCATAGTGATGATTGTGAGGATGGTGCAGAACCAGGCAGTGTTTTGTTCTGGTGTACACAGGGTCACTAGGAGTCAGAACCAACTTGATGGCATCTAACAACAATAGCAACAATATGGTCTGCACATTGATCAAAGAAAAAAATGAAGTAATATCTGAAGTTTTATTTCATTTCAAAGTAAATGGAAAAGGATGGCAGTAAATGGAAAAGGATGACTTACTTTAGTCTCTGTATTTTATCAAAATTAATGTTAAAAAGTAATATAAGTGAGATTTTGTTTAAGGAAGCCCATAGGCATTAAAGATTCAGAAATAATGAGGTAATACAAAAATTTTATTTCTGTTGGCAATACATTATTATTATTATTATTATTATTATTATTTAATTGCAAAAGAAGGAAAGATCTGACCTAGGCTCTCAGGGTGTCATGATTTGATGATGCCAGAAGGAGAAGCTGTACATTTGGAAACACTTGCAGGGTGGAAACTTAGGCCTTTTAGAAACCACAGTAATGAGTAGTAGTATCTTTTGTGTCTTTCAAAAAGTATCATTTTCAAATTTCTCTTTAAATTCATGTTCAATATTCTTAACTATATTCTTCCAAAGTCTTGAACTTTCTGTAACATTCACTTTGCTGATATGCTTTTCCTAGACGGATATTTCTCTGTTCTCTGGGAATATAACTCAGGTTGGAAGTCCTGTTGGAAGTGCAATGAACCTTATTCCTGAAGATGGCCTTCCTCCTATTCTCATCTCCACTGGTGTAAAAGGAGGTATGTGGACTTAGATATTTAAACAAGGTTAGTTACATATGCCAAATGGTGCATTCTAATTAAGGGAAGGAGACAGAATGTAAGCAATAACCACCCTTTTCTCCACCAAAAAAGCAGCTACCCCAATAGCCATGAAAACAGTTGTTGCTGCTACTGATTGTTTTAGAGTAGACTTTAATGTTTTTATATAATTAGGTCATTTACATTCTTGGAAAGATAAAATATTTGTTCTGGTTACCTAGTGCCGCTCTGACAGGAATATACCACAAATGAAATGGCCTTAACAAACAGGAGTTTATTCTTACAATTTGGAGGCTTTAAGTCCAAATTCAAAGTGCCAGGCTCTAGGGGCTGGGTGAAAGCCCCTCAACCTTAGGGTCTAGCTCTGCCTCCTGCTCCCGGCCCACTGAAGCTAGAGGTGTTTCTTCACTCAGACAGCTGCTGGCAGCTGAGGCTGAGAAGCCCAAGGCTGACAAGTAAAAAGGCACAGTCCCAATGTTACCAAACCACACGGCAGGCCATTAATTCAAGGTCGTTGTAAGTCCCGAGGTCAGCAGAGCATGGCAGGCTGCTGAACTACACAGCTACATGCAGGGTCCAAGTGTGCCATATGCTAGAGACCATTCCCAAGGCTTCTCCTAATATACAGGAAGCAGACCACACCCCAAAGGCAGCTACTCAGCTGCTTGTGGTAGATCCCACCATGGAGTTGATTGCTAGTCTCATCATGGGGAATAACTACCACCAGCTGCCCAGCCACTCAACCAGGCCCAGCCAAGTTGACACACAAACATAACTACCACAGTATTATTTTTTATTATAATATAAATTTAGCTTGTTGGCAATTTAATCCATACCATACTCTTATGGTTCTAGGATTGGCTTGCCCTGGTACAGTCAATATGTTCTTCTTTTTTTTTTTGTCCCAGTAAAATATACATTCAGAAAGTTAGATATGTAATAAGTGTAGAGAACTGAACTCAAATAGAAATTTTACTGTTAAATATTTTTAGGACATCCTGGTAAGAAGTTAAAACATTATCTAATCAAAATAGAATGCTTAACTTTCTGTGAAAGTTCATTGTTGTATCTGGGTCAGCATCCAGTCAGTACATTTTCAAGAGATGGTTTATTAATAGTCTCTCTTTACTTTTCTTCTAGCACTTTACCTGGTCTCCTTGCCTTCAGTCCTTCTATCCTTTATTATATCCTTCACACTGTTGTCAATTACATTTTAAAACATAGATTTTATCATGTGTTGTTTTTCTTAAAAATATTAAATGGATTCCCAGTACTGTCAGTATAAATTACTTACCTTAGTCTCAGCCTCTTTTTAACTTTATTTTTAGCCAATATCCAAGCAGCATAAGGACATACTACTGATTATTTGCCCTTTTCTGAATATTCACTTTTCATACTTCCATGCTTTTTCTTTTGGTATGGAATAGTGGGAAGAGAATGGGCTTCAGATTAGGGAAAACATGAATTTTAATTGCAGCACCACTCCATTCTAGCTGTTATCCAATGGGCAAATCATTTACCTTCTCTGAGTCTGTTTCCTTGTCTATTTAAAAAAAAAAAAAGTAACTATACTGATGTAAGAGTGATTGTGAATATTAAATCAGCTATCATACCTGAAAATACATAGCAAGAAAGTGTGTGGTACATGTTGTTGCATGCCGTCCAGTTGGTTCTGCCTTATAGTGACCTTGTGTACAACAAAATGAAATACTGCCGGGATCTTCACATCCTCATGGTTGTTATGTTTGGGCCCATTGTTGCAGCCACTGTGTCAGTCCATCTCATTGAGGGTCTTCTTTTTCTCTCACCTTCTGCTTTAGTAAGCATGATGTCCTTCTCCAGACACTAGTCCCTTTTGATAACAGGTGAGTATGTGTGACAAAGTTTAGCTATCCATGCTTCTAAGGAGGATTCTGGCTGTACCCTTTCCAAGATAGTGTTGTTCTTCCTTTTGGCAGTTCATGGTATTTAACACTTTTCTCATTGTAATGTAGGTATTTTATTCATCTGATTTTCCTATTTAGGTCATGAGTTCCTTCAGTCTTAATTCATCTCTTTTTATTTAGATTCTAGCATGGTACTGGGCTCATAGTAGGCTCTCAGCAAATGTTAGCTGAAGGCATTGGACTGTCACATGCAGCTGTGTCCAGATAGTTCAACAATGAATACGCTTAAACATTCTTTTGATTGGGTAATGCATTTGCTCCTTTTCCAAGATTCCTAAAACTGCTTTTTTTTTTTTTTTTTAGTAAAATGATTTAGGTTTCAAATTTTAGTCATTTTAATAAATCTTCAATGAATAAGGAATTAAGTTGGCCTCTTCAATTCCTAAGATTCCCTTTCCACAAAAGTCATATCCATTAAATCTAATTGTCAAGATCTCTCCCACCAAGAAAGAAAAATTAGTTATTGATATTTCCTTAATTAAATTATGTTACTATCTGTTCGGGGAGCCCTGGTGGCTCAATAATTAAATGCTTGGCTGCTAACTAAAAGGTTGGCAGTTCAAACCTACCTGGTGGCTCCATGGGAGAAAGACCTGATGATCTACTCCTATAAAGATTACAGCCTAGAAAACTCTATCACATGGTTGAAATCAACTTGACAACACCTAACAACAGTAACACTGTCTCTTAAGAAGAATTTTGCAGATTTGTGTTTCAATGGGATAATTTTAATTAAAAGTTTTTTTTTAACTCACTTAAAAGAACTGTATGTTTTTGGATGAAATAGAAAATGACCAACTGCTTACCAATGAAAATATTTATTGGAAAGAGAATACTGTTTCCCTTGGTCAATGGGAAATGGTATTTGTTCTACTTGGCTGCCCCTTAGTGATGTATTATATATAAAACCAACCAAGTCACATACTTCTTTTAGATTTTAAGTTTATTTTCCATATCTTTAGATTCCACATGATTATTCCACATGATTTTTACTTCAAGCAGAGATGACCACCATCATTCAACATGAAGTGGCTAAATATTACATACTGTGCTCATAGGGATTAAACAGGAAGATGGTCTTCAAGTACTGTCCATGTTCATAATCTGAAGCATGCTTTACCAGTGATTTTGGTGATAAATCACTGGTTAGAGAAATTAGTCAACTATGATACTTTATTTTCTGGGTGTATTTTTTAAACTTTAATTTTTTAATGGTAAAAAAAATCTAACAGTACAAAAAGATATGGAGTAAAATGTAGGGCTCCTCCCTACCTTAGCTCTTAGCCCCCCTTTCCAGGGATAACTAGTATTAATCATTTTCTTATTATCAAGGATTATTTTAAATACTTGTCTTAGGACTTATAATATATGAAAATCTTGTTATGACAGAGAATTGGAGAATTTTTGTTAGAAGGGATGTCTTTAGACTATGTTAAGCACTATTACCATCCAATTTGGGTCACTTTTGAGAGTGAAAGGAGGTACTATTAACATGATTCTAGGATAACAGGCATAAAGCAGGACTTATAAATCAACTCTATCTCATTCCTGTCAATAATAAGCCTATTCCTCCATTAGATTTCTCTCTTGATTTGACCTTTTTACCAATCTTTTGCATTGTTTTCTCCCCTCATAGACTATGCTGTGGAAGAGAGACCATCACAGATTTCAGTAATGCAGCAACTGGAGGATGGTGGCCCTGACCCACTTGTATTTGTCTTAAATGCAAATTTATTGTCAATGGTTAAAATTGTAAATTGTAAGTTAGAATTTTATTTTATTTCAATTAAAATGAGATACTTTCTTGACTCAAAGATGGTAAATAAAGCTTTCAAATTAATTGCACACAAATATTTATATATATATATATCCATATCTTACTGAAAAGTGAGTACTGAAGAAGTTGGTTTGTGTAAAATAATGTATCCCAGAGGACAACTGTGGGACTAATTGAAACTCTTTAGCCAGTGAGTTAGTTTAATGCTTCATGGAGGAAAGCCATACAAAACTTAATTTGATCTAAGTTAGGTCCTTCCTGAAGTGGATGTGTTAAATCACAGCTCATCACTACAATAACTGGTGGTCAGTAAATTATCCAGAAGGAGGATCAAACAATTTACATGCTAGTTAATTTGATAACACATAGTTAAACTTAAGTATATCGTAAGTTAAGAAATAGAAGAAACTTCTCAATTATTGTCTTTAGTAATTTGTTGGGGATCAGAATGAGAAAGACAGTAATCCAGAATCTTGATGTTACTTTCCAATATGGTATTGGAAAATAGAGAATGTATTTATCCTGGATAAGTGTTAATAGGTGGAATTTTGGAGGGAGGTTGAAAGCTCTGAGTAACAGTCCTCCAGTTCCCACTGTATGCTTGTTTTAAGCTGACCTTGGAAACCAGAAACAACTATATACCACTTAGAGATTCTACAGTATGGAATGTAGGTTCCTGGTTTACTTGCTGATCACATCCTTGTATATTTGGCCATTTATTAATGCCTGCTACCTTTGCTACTAGGATAAGATTAGAAAGTAAATTTGCTCAAAACATTAATGTATATATCTAGTTTATAATTTATTTGTAGAAAATAGCTAACCTTGAATTTCTTTTTGGGAAGTGTATACAATACCATCTTAATATAGTTGGAATGGACACTTCCTGTTTAGGTACATTAATTAACATTTCTTATAGTGAGAGAAGAGATCTTTTGTTGGGTTTTCAAGTTTGTAAATCTTTATGGAAGCAGACTGCCACCTTTCTCCCATGGAGCAGTGAGTGGGTTCCAACTGCTGACCTTTCGGTTAGCAGCTGGGCACTTAACCACTGTGCCGCCAGAGTTCCTAGTTTAGATTTACATGTTGGTATCTGTAATTTAATTTGAGTCCTTTTTTATTTCCTTTAGAGATCTCATTGTGCTAGGAGTACAAATGGTAAAAATGATAGTTCAGAGATGAGTTATACAGACTCAGTATGATCTGTATTATTCTTTGCTGTTTTGCAGCATAGGTTTTTGTGCTTTTTTTTTTTTAAAGTAAGGATTGAAAAGAATGGCTTTATTTTTATATTTTTATTTCATCTCTAGATGTGAACAGGAAATGCTGGTGTTTCACAACGAAGGGAATGCATGCAGTGGGTCAATCTGAGATAGTCATTCTCCTACAGTGTCTACCGGATGAGAAGTGTTTGCCAAAGGACATCTTTAATCACTTTGTACAGCTTTATCGGGATGCCCTGGCAGGTGGGAATGCTTTATGACTTAGTCTGTTTGGCTTTACACTCTGTATGATTAAAAGTATTTTTGGACTAAGATACAAAATACTGTTAACCCCATTGCTATCAAGTTGATTCCAACTCAGTGACCCAAAAGAGTCCTGGTGGTGTATGGGTTAAACACTCAATTGCTCAATAAAAGGCTAGCAGTTTGAACCAACCAGCTGCTCTGTGGGAGAAAGACCTGGCAGTCAGCTTCCATAAAGATTACATCCTTGGAAACCTTATAGGGCAATTCTACTCTGTCCTGTAAAGTTGCTATAAGGTACAAAATAGGAGCCTGAAAATTAGAAGCATAGCATTGGACTTCAATAATGTGATAAATTAGAACTTGCCATGGTTTGAGAAAATTACATATTTTAGTACTTTACCTGGTATACCTGTTGTTATTTTATAAAGGCTGGAATCAAAGTTTTAAGAGAGTCCATTGACCTTGGTATAAGAATACTTACTTTTGGGTGGCTTAGGTACCTGGTAGAAGGAAACATAACTTATTATTTGATTATTCAGTTAATATTTATATAATCACAACATAAACAATCTTCATTAATTTTTCAACTTTAAAAAAAAATTTATTGGGGGAGTTCCAGTAAGATGGCAGAATAGACAGAAAGACTACACAGACCCTCTTCAACAAAGAAAAGGGACACCAGTTAACACAGATACAAAAGATAATACTGGATTCCTGAGCTTTGAAGGGAAGGATATAGAAGTGGACTAAACTCCAACTAGCAGAAGAATTTGCATGAAAATACCAAAAAAGGAGACATAGGGAGCTGTGGTCTGGCAGAGATCCTGACAACACAGACAGCTTAGATATGGCCGAGTGGAGGTAGAACCTACAAATTAACCTAAAATTCAGCCCTGCTAGCCAGGGACTGCACGGAAGACTGCTCTGGAGGCTGGAGAATAAAAGGGGAAGCAGCGAAGAGGAAGGATGGCTGAGCTATGGACTTTTGCCTGTCTGGAGGGTGCAGCCATTTTGAATGTTTACAAGGGGCTTGACCATTTTGAATACTTAAACTGACAGTGTTCTCCCAGATTCCAGGAACTTAAGATTGGGCTCCACTTGCTGGGAACCGCAAGCACATTCCGAATGTGGACTACTGGAAAGGTGCGACATTCCCCTCGTTACTCTTATATCTCACACCCTCTTGATAAATGGAGGTGCGGCCATCCCTCACTCCTACCCACCCTCTCAGCTGGCAGGAATTCCATCCCAGTCTGTGTGCTCGGATCAAGCCTGGCTGGGTGCCCTGGCCCAATATATTTTTTTTTAGTTTGTTTGTTTGTTGTCTGTTTTAAAATTACTACTATTATTATTACTTTTGTCTTTTTATTATCATTCTTTATTCTTCCCTTCCCAGGTTCTAGTTTACAGTTTTTTTCTTTTCCCTATTCCTGGTTCCAATTTTTTTTTCTTTCTTGTTGTTAACCCCATTGTTCATTTTTCTTTTTGCATTTTTCCCATTTTTTTCTTCATCATTCTCCTTCTCTACTTTTTTGTCTTATTGCCCCCTCTTCCTTTCTCTTATTGCGGTGTTCTTTTGTTTTGTTTTATTTTTATCTTTTTCCCTTTTCTATTTTTTGGTTACTGTTCCTGTGTAATTGCACAGTGTGTTTTTTGTCCATTTGCTTTTACTTTTTTGATGGTTATTCAATAGTTATTTTTGTCTAACTGAGTGGGAGACAGCAACAGTCCCCATACGACACAACTACACCCAGACCTCCTTCAGCTTCACTTACTGAGTGAGAGTCACCACCTCCTTCTCCACCAATGGGCCTATGATAAACAACCACCAGGAAGAGCCTGACTCACCCTTGGCTGCTCTTCACAAACAGTTAATGGAGAGCGCTATAAATACAATGTCACAAAGTCTCGGAGACAACAAACCATCACAGGCCACACAAAGAAGCAAGATAAAATGGTAGAAACAAGGAGCAGAATACAGACCCAGAACACATCCCTGAAGAAGCAGCAGCATTGGAACTCCCTAATAAGGAATTCAAAAGAATTATATTTAAGTATCTTCAAAGGATTGAGAGGCAGATCAAGGAAAACACAGACAAATCCCTGGAAGAATTTTGGAAGAAAATACAAGAACAAAATGATAAAATAAATGAAAAATTAGAAATGATTCAAAATCTACAGATGGAAATCTAGAAGATTAAGACTATATTGTCAGAAATAGATAACACATTGGAAGGGCAAAGGAGAAGAACTGACGCAATGGAAGACAGAATTAATGAGATTGAAGAAAAATACCTGAATACTTCTTTGGAAAGTGATCAGTCACAAAAAAAGATCAAAACAAAATGAAGAAGGCCAAAGGTTCATGTGGGATACCATCGAAAGGAACAACCTACGTGTCATTGGAATTCTAGAACAGGAAGAAAAAAATAAAACCACTGAGAAAACTGTCCAAGATTTGTTGGAAGAGAACTTCCCTGATATGATGAAAGATGAGAATATATCCATTCAGGAAGTCCAACAAACCTGAAACAGGATAGACACCAAACAAAAATCACCAAGACATATCAGCAAACTCATCAAAACCAAAGACAAAGAAAGAATCCTGAAAGCAACACAGGAAAAACAAAAAGTTACTTACAAAGGACAACCAGTAAGAATAAGCTCTGATTTCTCAACAGAAACCATGCAAGTAAGAAGGCAATGGGATGGTATATATAAAACCCTGAAAGAGAAAATTTTTCAACCAAAAATTATATACCCGGCAAAATTGTTCCTCAAATATGATGGTGAAATTAGGAGATTTCCAAATAAGCAGAAACTAAGGGAATTTGTTAAAACCAGACCAACCTTACAAGACATGCTAAAGGGATTCCTTTGAACAGAGAACCAAAAATAGCAAACAACAACTGACCATTAATACCCAAGATGACATAACCTAGAAATCACAGCTTTGGACATATCCAAAGTAAAATAAGCTTACAAGACTGTAAACATGGAACCAGAGACAACAATTGGCAAATGAGGACAACTACAAACCAAAGACAGGGAAAATACTGTGTAGTTACAGAATTTCTAAATGGTAAGGAAGTCAAGAGAGTTACAAGAGAGAATGGACTGTTCTAAAGTCAGGGAGAAAATTATAAATCACAGGATAACCTCAAAGAAAAATGATAAACCTTCACATCACAATAAAAAAGAAGACAGCACAAATATTCAGCAAATACTAAAACAACAACAACAAAGGAGATGATAACATGACTCATAAACATAATGAGCTGAGCACGGGAAATTATATAGAACAAAGAAACCAGGGACACCATGAAAAAACACATAACAGAATGACAGCAACCAATTCATACTTGGCAATAATTACACTGAATGTTAATGGATTAAATGCACCACTCAAGAAACGGAGAGTTGCAGATTGGATAAAAAAGCAAAACCCAT
>NW_006921732.1:4027534-4029029 GCF_000298275.1 Orycteropus afer afer
TAAAAAACATTGAAATATTGCAAAGCATCTTCCCAGATCATAATGCTATCAAATTAGGAATCAACAATAGGAAGCTCAATAGAAAAAGAGTAAACACACGGAAACTGAACAACACCCTCCTTAAGAAAGACTGGGTAAGAGAAGAAATAGAAAGTGAAATTGAAAAATTCCTTGAGTCAAATGAGAATGAAAACACAACATACCAAAATCTTTGAGACACAGCAAAAGCAGTAATCAGAAGCTAGTTTATAGCATTAAATGCACACGTCAAAAAAGAAGAAAGAACCAAAATCAACACTTTAAATCAACATCTCTAACAATTAGAAAAAGCACAGAAAGAAAAGGCTACAGTTACCAGAAGAAAGGAATTAATTAAGGTTCGAACAGAAATCAGTGAAATACAAGCTAGAAAGGCAATAGAAAAAAATCAACAAGATCAGAAGTTGGTTTTTTGAAAAGATCAATAAAATTGACAAACCATTGGCAAATTTAATGAAAGAAAGGAGTTGCTGGTCTGATAGAGCCTGGTGGAACCACTGAGACTGTGTTCCCTAGCTGTCCTTTGGGTCTGGAATTGAACCCATACCTGTGGCTTCCAGCCAAAGAAAAGACAAGCATAGGAGTTGAACATTTACCTGAGGTAGATACACTCCTTGGAGAGAACAATCATGGGAGAGAAAAGGGCTGTTTGTGCACAGGGAGACAGTTCAGGGACAGAAGTGCATGGAGCGATGGACACAGCAAAGAGGGAACTATCAGGAGGAAGTGGGATGGGAGCTGTTGCATTGTGGTAAATTGTAGTCATTGCCATGAGACAACATGTGTGCTGTATGGAAAGTGAATTTGCTCTGTAAATTTCACCCAAATCACACACACACACAAAAAAAATTATCTTGGAAGACTTCATTATGGTTTTAAAATAAATTGTTAATGTTATTAACTGTGATGATGTAGAAGTGAAGGTATAGCTACAGAATTTGGGGAAGACTAGAGCTAGTGATGTGAAGAGATAGTGTCAAAAGTTGAGAGAAGAAAATGTAGTTCATTCTCCTCATTTACTGTACTTACTTGTTATTAAGTCCCTATGAACACTGAATTTGTTCTACATAGCCGGGGTTTTTTTTCGTACTCTGCACATGTCTGCCAAAGCACTGCAAGTATGTTTATTGAATAGGTGACTTATGCATAATGAAGATCAACTGCATGTATTTAAGTGTATTATTTGATGTTACTGAGTTAATCTTCCCATGATAAAGCAGAGGTGGTAAGAGAGGTGTAGTTGAGCTAAATTCTCACTTATCATGACAGGAAGTCAAGAAATGATATCTATAGTTGATAAATAGGGAAAGAGCAGTTTAAATACAGGAACTAAAACAAGTGACTAATAAAAAAGATCATCTCTTCATTAGCTATTAGAGAGATGCAAATCAAAACAACAATGAGATACCATCTTGCTCCAGCACTAGTATCAAAGTTCAACAAGACAGAAAATAAC
>NW_006921732.1:4029929-4032336 GCF_000298275.1 Orycteropus afer afer
AAAAAAAAAAAAAAAAAAGATCATCTCTGAGGAGCAAGGCTTGGGAGGGAAGTGAGGATAGACAGGGGATTAAAACTATTTTCATGCATGCACCCAATGAAAGAGTCCTAAATTATATAAATCAGACTTTAACAGAATTGAAAAGACAAATAGATGATGCCACTGTAATAGTAGCAGACTTTAATACACTGCTTTCAATGAAAGACAGAACAACTATAAAAAATACTCAACAAAGGCACAGAAGAGCCAAATAATACAGTCAGCTAATGTCACTTTATAGACATCTGCAGAGCACCTCACCCAACAAAAGCATAAGACACATTCTCTTCCAGCACACATGGAACATTCTCCAGAAAAGACCATATGTTAGGCCACAAAACAAGCCTCAGTAAATTTAAACACATTGAAGTACTATAAACCATCTTCTCAGATTACCAAAAAAAAAAAAAAAAAAACCCAAAACTCACTGCCAGTGAGTTGATTTCAACTCATAGCAAACCCCCATTGGGTTTCTGAGGTGATAAATCTTTACAGAAGTAGATGGCCCTATCTTCCTTCCATGGAGTGGCTGGTGGGTTTGAACTGCCAGCCTTCTGCTTTGCAGTCAGATGCCTTAGGCACTATGCCAGCAGAGCTCCTTTCTCAGATCCCAGTGCTGTAAAATTAGAAATTAACAATAGGAAGCTTAATGGAAAAGAACAAAACATTGAAGCTGAATAACACCCTCATTAAAAACTACAGGGTAATAGAAGAAATAATAAAGGAAATTAAAAATTTCAAGCAAGAATGAAAATGCAACATACCAAACAAAATATTTGGGACACAGCAAAAGCAGTGACCAGAGGGCAATTTATAACAATAAATGCACACATCAAAAAAGAAGAAGGAGCCAAAATCAACACCTTAACCCAACATCTCCAACAGTTAGAAAAAGAACAGCAAAAAAAGCCTAGCGTCACCAGAAGAAAAGAAATAATAAAGATTTGAGCAGAAATACGTGAAACAGAAAATAGACAATAGAAAAAAATCAACAAGACTAGAAGTTGGTTCTTTGAAAAGATTGATTGACAAACCACTGGCAAACTTAACAAAGGAAAAGAAGGAAGAGACGCAAACAACACAGGTAAGAAATGAAAAGGGCAACATCACAACAGAACCAACTGAAATAAAAAAGATAATATCAGGATACTATGAAGAACTGTATTCCAACAAATTTGAAAACCTATAAGAAATGGACAGATTTCTAGAGACATGCTACTTACCTAAACTAACACAGACTGAGGTAAAAAATTTGAACAGACCCAAAGTAAAAGAAATTGAACAGGTCATAATAAAACTACCAATCGAAAAAGTCCCGGCCCAGATGCTTTCACTAGAGAATTCTGCCAAACCTTTGGAGAAGAGTTGACACCAATCCTATTCAAACTATTCCAGAACATAGAAAAGGATAGAATCCTCCCAAATTCATTTTATGAAGGAAGCATAACCCTGATACCAAAACCAGGTAAAGACACCACTGAAGAGGAAAGCACAGACCAGTATCCTTCATGACTGTAGATGTAAAAATCTTCAGGAAACTCCTAGCCAATAGACTCCAACGACATATCAAAAAAATACTATATCATGACCAAGTGGGATTTATACCAGATGTGCAAAGATGGTTCAACATTAGAAAGACAATCAAGCTAATCCATCACATAAGTAAAATAAAAGAACCATGTGATCATATCAATTGAAGCAGAAAAGGCATTTGATAAAATCCAATACCTATTCCTAATTAAAAACTCTCAGAAAAATAGGAATAGAAGGGAAATTCCTCAACATAATAAAGGGCATATATGCAAAACCAACAGCCAGCATTATTCTCAGTGGAGAGAGACTGAAATCATTCCCTTTGCAAACAAGAACCAGACAAGGATGCTGTCTAGCATCACTTCTATTCCACACTATATTAGAAGTCCTAGCCCCAGCAGTAAGGCAAGAAAGGGAATTAAAGGGATCCATATTGGTGAGGAAGAAGTCAAACTATCCCCATAGGAAACCCAAGACACTCAGCAAGAAAACTACTGGAACTTACTGACATATTTGTTCGGTGTCAGGATATAAGATCAACATCCAAAAATCATTTGGATTCCTATACATCAGCAAAGAGATCTCTGAAAAGGAAATAAGGCGCTCTATACAATTTACAATAGCTATCAAAAAGACAAAATACTTGGGGATGAATCTTACTAAAAATTTATACAAAGAAAACTACAAAACAGTACTTCAAGAAACTATCAGAGATCTACATAAATGGAAGAACATACCATACTCATGGATTTTGTTGTTTTTGTTACTGTTATTTGCCCTCGAGTTGGACCCGACTCATAGCAACCCCTCCTTGGGTTGCCAAGGCGGTATCACT
>NW_006921732.1:4034746-4036232 GCF_000298275.1 Orycteropus afer afer
CAAGGTTCAGAGTCTACGGTAAACTTAGGTGCCCTAATATATGGCATTAACAGACTACAAAACATAAGTAAAAATGTACAAACATCAGAAAATAAACTAGACGACTGGTAGCTTCTAAAAATTAAATTCTTATGTGCTTCAAAAGACTTCTCCAAAAGAATAGAAAGAGAACCTCTAGATTGGGAAAAAGTATTCAGCAATGACATACCTGACAAGGGACTTATCTCTGAAATTTATAGAAAACTCCAACCCCTCAACATCAAAAAGACAAACAATCTAATTGAAAAATGGGCAGGAGACATGAACAGACACTTCACCAAAGAAGATATTCAAGCAGCCAACAGACACATGAAGAAATATTCGTAATCATTAGCCATTAGAGATATGCAAATCAAAACAAAGAGATACCATCTCACCCCAGCACGAACAGCAAAGTTCAGCAAGACAGAAAACAACAAAGGCTGGTGAGGATGTAGAGATATTGGGACTCTCATACACTAGTGGTGGAACTGTAAAATGATACAACCACTGTGGAAAATGGTATGGGGATTCCTTAAAAAGTTGGAAATAGAAATACCATTTGATCCAGCAATCACTTTACTAGGTATACATCCTAAAGAAGTGAGAGGCAGGACATGAATAGATATATCCACACCATGTTTATCACAGTACTATTCACAATAGCAAAGAGATGGTATATACCTAAGTGTGCCCATCAGCAGAGGAATGGATAACCAAACTATGGTGCATACATGCAATGGAATACTATACAACACTAAAGAATAATGTAGAATCTGTGAAACACTTCATAATGTGCATGAACTTGGAAGATATACTGAGTGAAATAAGTCAATCAGAGAATAACAAATACGGTATTAGTCCACTATTGGAAAAAGTCAAGGAAAGGTTTACATATGGAAGGAAACTTTCTTTGTTGGTTACCCGGGATGGGAGGAGAAGGGAGAGGAGGGAAAATTGCTAGGTAAGTAAGAGAAAAGTATTGATTTGGGTGAAGGAAAAGGCAATATACTAATGATTGACCAATACAGTAACATTAAGGAAAAAGAAGACACAGAGAGGTGCACAAGAAGTACAGACAACAAAGATAAACAGTTGTACATACAGAGTATTGCATTATCAGCAATAACAAACATTGATTTATGGGTGGATACATAGGTAGAGAGGGTAAATGATCAGGTATAGATAGGCAAAAGGGAATATACCCATGACCAAATGTAAGTTTGGCAGATGATATTTCTACATATGTATTTGTATGTGCTGTAAGAAGTCCTGGTGATTTAGTGGATAAGGTATTTAGCTGCTAAGCAGAAGGTCAGTGGTTCAAACCCACCAGCTGCTCTGCAGAAGGATGATGGGGCAATCTACTTCCATGAATATTCACTGCCTTGGAAACCCAGTGGGGATCACTATGAGTTGGAATCGACTCCATGGCAGTGGGTTTTTTGTTTTTTTTTCCCCCATAAGC
>NW_006921732.1:4036467-4069201 GCF_000298275.1 Orycteropus afer afer
TTTGCCGTCAAGTCGGCCCCGACTCATAGCGACCCCTCCTTGGGTTTCCGAGGCAGTATCACTACGGAAGTAGGATTGCCCAACCTTCCTTCTACTGGGGTCTTAAAAGCTTGCAAGCGGCCATCTAAGATGCAACAATTAATCCCTCCTCATCGGGAGCAAAGACAAATGAAGATAACCAAAGACATGTGGAAACAACTAGTCCAAAGGACTAGTGGGCCATGCAAACCTCAGCCTACATGACCATGACACTTGACAAACTAGATGATGCCCAGCTACCACTGTCAACCACTTAGAAAGGGATCAAAATATGAGATTGTGGATAAAATGAAAGAAAAATGAGCAAAAGTCAAAATTATAAAAAAGACCAGACTTACTGGTCTCCTAAAGACTGGTGAAAACCCTCAGGACTGTGGCCGCTTGTCACCCTTCAGGCCTGGAATTGAACTCACTCCCATGACTTCCAGTGAAAAAATAGACAGGCATATGAAGTGAACATTTACACCGGGTAGGTACACTTCTTAGAACAATTGACCACGGGAGACCAGAATAGCTGTATTTGCACATAGAGATAACTCAGAGGGCAGGAATGCATAGGACAGAAGGACACAGGGAAAGGGTAACCAGAAGGAGGAAATGGTAAGAGAGCTGTTACGTTATGGGGATTGCAGTCAATGTCATGAAGCAAAATGTGTATGAACTGTTGTATGGAAAATGAATTTGCTCTGTAAACTTTCACCCAAATAACAATAATGGGGGAAAAAAAAGAAAAAGTAAATAAAAGGTGTCTAAATTGAGAAGAAGAAAAGTATGATTATACCTCTTTTCAGATGATATAATTCTGTACATAGAAATCTCAAAAGATTCCACAAGAAAGCAATTAGAACTAATAAATGAATTTAGCAAGGTGGCAGGGTACAAGGTCAACACACAAAAATTAGTCAAGTTTCTATACATCAGCAGTAAGCAAGCAGAGTGTCCTTTGGACCTGGAGTCCCTGTGCTTAGTACCTCTTAGACACAGGTATGAAATGGCAGGAAATGGCAGCAACCACAGCAGATCCCAGCAAGAAGAAATGATGGCAGCAGTATGAGCTGTGGGAACTAGAAGACCAGTGGAGATGGTTGCAGTGGACTTGCTGACCTACAGAGCGAGAGAGAGTTGAGCACCTTTGGGCAGGAGGCTTGCTGCTTTGGGAAGGAGGCTTGCTAGCACAGTGGGATCCCTCCAGGCACTTGTTGGTGGAACGAAAGAGCTATAGCACCTGCCTGACAGAGGGCAGCCAAGAGGAAAGGCCTGGTGGTGGGCACAGTCAAGAGAGAAAGTCTGTCTGCAAGCACTGTCAAGAGAAGGCCTGCCTAGCTGCAGATAGTGCTGAGAAGAAGCTGAGAGCTATCTTCTTTGGAACCTGTCCTGATTGAAGAACTATGTCCTGTCTCTTGAGTTGTATCCTTTTATTTCCAAGTTGATCTTGATCCCAAGTTGCAACCTGTTACTTCCTCCAATAAACCATACAACTGAGTATGGACTGTGGGGGGGAAAAATGTTTGTATATATATTTTTTTTTCATGTATTATTCGATAATATTTTATAAAAATAATAAACACATAAATTATTCATACCTTCCTAATACAATAATTCCCCTTGTAGGATTCTGCCCAAAGAAATTATGCAAAATATAACATATACTTTTGTACAAGAAAGTCTTTGTTGTAACATTATCTAAATTTAACACAAAAATTTTGAAGCAATCTACATGTTTAGCTATAGGTGAAACATTTAATTATGTTATACTTATCAGATATAAGTATCTTTTCTAGAATGTGTTTTAGCCATTAAAGGTAGCATTTATGAAAAGAATATAAGAATGTACAAAATGTTTTTGAAATAATAAGTACAAAGCAAACTAATTGTATTTTTAATGTGATTATAGCTAATGCATAAAAAAGATTATGCCTATGTGAGTTAAACATTTACCTCAAGTAGACACACGCCCTGGAGAGAACAATCATGGGAGAAGGAAGGGCTGCTTATGCACAGGGAGATAGCTCAGGGTGCAGAAGAGTATGAAGGGATGGACACTGGGAGGAGGTAACTATGGGGAGGAAGTGGGAGGGGAGCTGCTGCATTGTAAATTTTGGTCAATGACATGAGACAAAGTATATGTGAACTGCTGTATGAAAGGTGAATTTACTCTGTAAATCTTCACCCAAATCCTAATTAAAAAAAAAAAAAAAAGATTATGCCTATATGTCTTAATTAGACTCTGTGATAATATAGGCATAATTTTACATAAGGGCAAGTTGTTGCACTGGAAACTGATACCAGTGAAGTACACTTTAGTATTTACTGTGTCATCCAAAACCTCCAGGCCATATAACTGAACCTGAACTTAGTTCCAGAAATGACCTTTACTCTTCAGTTTGAATGTATTCACATGTAAAAACTCAGAAATAGCATTGTGTAATTGCATGTTCATGTGGCATTTGGGACAGTATCAGGGACTAGAGTATGGGTAGTTCATGAATAGGAGTTCGTCCTTTCTTCTGTAGGCAATGGGGAATCTTTGAAAGAGTTCCAGAAAGTCAATGACATAATCAGATTTGCATTTTAGAAAAATATTCTAGAAGTGGTATAAAGAATGGATCAAAGTCTGAATCTGAAAGCAGTGAGACCATTAAGAAGCTACTGTGGATAAGAAAAGTTAATGTATTCAGACACTAGAATACTCTTTTACAAGAAAAGTGAACAAACTGCTAATGTACACAACAATGTAGCTGAATCTCACAGACATTACACTGAGCAAAAAAAGCCAAGCAAAGAAAAGTGCATATTGCTTGATTGTGTTTATATGAGTCTCTGGGGCTGGCAAAATGAATCTATAGTGGAAGCAATGACATGGTTGGTTGCCTGGGTGAGATGATCGTGCAGGAGCTGAAATTAACTATAGTGGAGCCTAGGGGAATTTTCTGGGATGATGTAGAAGCTCTGTATTTTAACTGGGATAGTGGTTACATGGATCTGATCATTTATCAAATTCATTGAGCAATACACTAAAAATCTGTGAATTTTATTGTATTTAAATTATACTTCAATAAAATACATGTTTTTAAACGTTATTATTGTAGAAGACCAGTATGAAATTATGAAATTGTCAGGGCTTAAAGTAAGTTAATGGCAGTGAGAATAGAGAGTGTTCAAGAAATCTGTAAGATAGCAATGCATCTCAATAGAACTTGGTAACTAATTGGATGTGAGAGGTGAAGACGGAGGACAGATCAAAGTTGGCTTGAAATTTCTGGTGCGGACACCTGAATGAGTGGGTGTTGCTCTTATGCATTGGGATGGGATATAGAAAAGCAGAAGATTTGGTGGAGCAGTGGGTAATGAGTTCTTTGCTTATGTTGAATTTGAAATAATTGGACATCAGAAGGAGATGTGGAAATGGCAAATGAATATATAGATATGAATCTCAGGAGGTAGACCTGGATGAAAATACAGATTTGGAAAGCACAACATTTATTTGATAGTTCAGACTATGATGAGTGGGATCAGCTAATGTCAAAATTCTAGAGCTCTGGATGGAACGAACCCTGGGAAGTACCAACAAGGAAGGCATGTGAATCACTGACAACATGAGTCATTAAAATATATATTTCACATAAAAGTTTATGCATTTTTAAAAGTGTCTTTATTTTAAAAAGTAGAGTACATTTTGAGCTATTATATAAAATGCAAAAATTCTGCAATATTAAATTGTAAGATAATGGCAGTATTCTGAAGTTAGACTATATTATAACTAAGGCATCTTAAGTATTTTCTGTAATGTAGGATGGAGGCATGTACATACATACTATATGTATAATTCAATAAATAATATTTCAAAAGCATAAATAATTAGGAATCTCCCTGTGAATAAAAATTATTTCACAGCTCATAAAATAATGAGATTCGACAGAATCTTAGGTCATCTAGTACTAACACTTCATATTTTAGATGAGGAAAATGAGACCTAATGGTTTCAAATGGCTTGCATGAGTCACAGACCTAGTTGCTGCGAGTTAGTACTGAAGCTCCTAGACAGTGTTCTTTACATTATGTCAGTTGTGTCTGTGTATGTATTCATAATATAGCAGTTCTTTTAAAATTGTACTACATATGTGCATAATATTTATATGCTGTGCACTTTATTAAGAACTATTATTTTTAAATAATAGTCTGTGCTGTGCTGTGCACTTTATTAAGAACTATTATTTTTAAATAATAGTCAAGATAGTAGCTTGATATAACTCACTGATTTTTTTTGTAAGTGGAAAAGTATTTTAGGTGTTCTAAAATCGTCTCAATTCATATTTTTCTCTTTTTGTGTAGCACATTGTATAGGATTAACAAATTGTGTCATCAGTGTCTGCTGAATGCCTTGAATACATTATCACTTCCTTAGCTGTTTAAAACAAAAACAAAACCCATTGCCCTCAAGTTCTTAGTGACCCTATAGGTTAAAATAGAACTGCCCTGGAAGGTTTCCGAGGTTATAATCTGTAATCTTTATAGGAGAGCTCTGGTGATACAGTGCCTAAGGCATTTGACTGCTAACCAGAGGCTGGCGGTTCAATCCCACCAGCAACTTCTTGGAAGGAAGATGGGGCAATCTACTTCTGTAGTGATACTGCCTCGGAAACCCAAGGAGGGATCACTATGAGTCAGATCTGACTTGTTGGCACTGAATTTGGGTTTTTATTATTATTATTAATTATAGAAGCAGGCTGCCACTTCTTTCTCCTGTGGAGCAGGTAGTGATTTCAAACTGCTAGGTTAGCAGCCAAGCACTTAACTACTGTACCACCAGGGCTCTGCCATAAATTACTCAAAAAACTTTAGGAGCGCTAAATTGTGGAGAAAGAATGAAATTTCTTTACAATTTCCTGTGAACGCTTAAAATCTAAAATGTATTCATTTGTTAATAATGTTTGTAGGTGTGTACTTCTTATTTAGTGTGTATGCGTGCGTGTGTGTATTATATCTCTAAGCAGTGTATCATACTATGTTGCATATACACACATATCAGTCATAACAAAGTTGCTTCTGCTTTCCACAGTGAGGAGAGAAAATTGTGATTTGTGAGAAATGACATTCTAAAGAGTTTTAGGATGCCTTCTGTTTATCTCAGTGCTATACAAGATTCTTGATTGTGTGTTGTTTTTCCCTATCTCCTCTTCCTTCTCCATGGTTTGTACCTATCTTTTGCAAACAAACATTGTGAACCTAGATTTGGATGAAATGGGACCTGTGTCTACCAGATTATTTTTTCTGGAGTTAATCTCTAGTTTCCCTCTCTTAATCAAAAACCTTTGTTAGCTTTGCATTGTCTTTATAAATGCTACCAACGTTCGGTACTCACATGATCTGATCCTATATTTTCAGTCTCATTTCCCTGTGGTAGTCTTCTGTACTGTCACTGTTGCCAACTAACCATTTCTGGTTCTTTATATAACCTTATGATTTTCCATTTCATGACCCATGATCATCATGTTCTCCCTCCATCTCAACATCCCAACTATCTAAATCCTCTCAGTTCTCTTAAGTCTTACTTAAAGGCCACTTTCTCAATGAATTCTTCTCTGATGATCCTCCTAGACAGAAATAATGTCTTCTTCTGAACTCTTTTAATACTTTATCTTAAAAAATTATTTCATATATACAAAATAACATATATAATATTTATATGTTATAAAACCTGTAAAGCATATGTGTGTGTGTTTCTCAGACTGTTGTTGTTAGCTGCTATCAAGTCAGCTCTAACTCTGAATATGATAGTTTTATTATGGCAACCCCATGTATAACTAGAATGAAACACTGCCTGGTCCTGTACCATCTTCGTGACTGTTGGTGTGCTTGGGTCCATTGTTGAAGCCACTGTGTATTTTGAGGACCTTCCCAAGTAGGGTACTCATCTTCAGCACTGTATAGGACAGTACTCTGTTGTATTCCATTAGGTTTTCATTGCCTAATATTTGGAAGTAGGTAGCCAGGCTTTTCTTCCTTTTGTACTAGTCTGGAAGCTCTGCATAAATCTATCCACTATGGGTGACCCTGTGGGTATCTGAAATACCAGTGACATCCTAGCAAGCCAACACAGTACAACAAACTGATAGATGGGAGTGTGTTATCTCCTCAGGTAACATACTCTGCCCTCTCTGATATCAACTACAAATACTGTGTTGCCCTCCCCCCACTATCCTCAACACCAGAGCAAGATGACATCTCATAATTAAAAAAACATAGTTCTCCATACTGCCAAGTCTTCCCACAACTTTAAACAATGGCTGCCAGCTACAAGCTTGCAACACCCTCACAACACCCTTACTTCTGGCCTGCTGGCTATAAATTTGGTGGTTCTCAATAACTGTTCAGGATGCCAGCTGTAAGCTCAAGAATCTCCCCTCATGTCTGACATGGTGGCTACAAATTCAGAGGTTCACACTACCCTTTCAGATTCATTAGAAAAACTCACAGAATTCAGGAAAGCACTATATATACTGATTACAGTTTTATTATAGCAAAAAGGATACAAATGAAAAGACACATGGAAAGGACATGGTTGGAGAGGGTTCCCAACTAGAGCTTCCATGTCCCAGGGGGTGAATCAGTGTTGTTTTTACCAATCAGCAAGCTCAACCAAGCTTCATTGTCCAGAGTTTTTATTGAGGTTTTATAGGCATTGTTGGTTGAATCATTGCCCACGTGGTTGAACGCAGCCTTCCAGCCTCACTTCCCTGAGGTCAGGCTAATATCATTTGGTGGGTCACCCAAGAGTCACCATTTTAGCATAGCAAAGATTCCAGTCTTGGGAAATTCCAAGGTTTAGAGGTTATCTCTAGGAAAAAAGGACAAAGGCCAAATTATTTAGGTAAAGTTAATTATACACCCCACAACATAATTACAAAATAACTGCCTCTAAACAAAATACCTAACTTGGGAAACAAAAAATTACCAATCCATTGAAGTTCTCTGTTCACTTTTCTAATTACATCCTCCTGCCAAACTTTGCATCTCTAATCCCTGCCTATGATTATCTTCAATCTTGTGTTGTACTTTTCTTTATAATTTTATCACAAATGTTTGCATCTCTAACAGTATATCATACTGTTTTGCATGTATTTAAACTTTATACAGATGGTTTCACACTGTATGTATCTTAGGCAGTCTGCTTTTTTCACTGTACCGTATGTTTATCATGTTCATCCTTAGCTTTGGTTGCTTTAGTTCATTCATTTTCAGCCTACTGTTTTATATTCACTGCATGCATTATTCTCTTCCTGAAAGACAGTTGACTGCTTTTGCTAGTTTATTGGTATTCATATACTGCTGTTTAAAATTCTTATGCTTGTATACTTAGAAGTAGAATTACTGGCTTTTAGGGTATGGACATCTTCAGCTTCATTTGATAATGTCAAATTGTTTCCCAGAATGGTTCATAAGTTCATACCGATCCACCATCATCCCCAGTGTATAGGAGTTGCCAATATTTGATACTACCAGAATATTCATTTTTGCAAGTCTTGTGCATGTAAAATCATATTTTACTGATTATTAAACTGAGCATATATTCCTGTATTTATTGGCATTGCATTTTTGTCTTCTGTGAAATCCCTAGTTATATCTTTCATCCATTTTTCTATTCGTATTGTGATTCCTTTGATTTTTCAAGCATTAATACTTGACTCCAACCTTTTTCTAACAGTTATTTTTATGTATTAATTCTCTGTGTGCATATGTTAAGTGTAAGTTTATTGTGAGACAATAAATTTCTGTTCTTTACAGCTACCCATTTTGTGGTATTTTGTTTTGGCATTCCTGGAAAACTAATGGATGCATTCATAGTTCATTGGTAGAATTTGTGACCTCCATGTGGGAGATCCAGATTTGATTCCCAGCCAGTGTACATCACGGCAGCCATCACTCACCCATTTGTTAGTGGCAGCTTGAATGTTGCTATGATGCTGAACAGGTTTCGGTAGAGCTTCCAGACTAAGACAGACTAGGAAGAAAGGCCTGGGTATCTGCTTCCAAAACTCAGCCATTGAAAACTCTGTGGATCACAATGGTCCAATCACAGGCATGGTACAGGAGCTGGCAGCATTTTGTTCCATTATATACTGGGTTATTATGAGTCAGGGCCTAACCTGATGGCAGCTAGCAGCATTAGTTTGTTGTCACTGCATACCAAATTACCACAAACTTGGTGGCTTATAACAACACAAATTTATTATCTCATAGTTTCTGTGGGTCAAGGCTGTAGTCAAAGTATCAACTGTGCTTTAGTAGTTCTCATTTGGAGCTCAGGTTCTTCTTCTAAATTCATTTAAGGTATTAGAAGAATGTAGTTTCCCGCTATTGTTGTAAGGTGCCATTGAGTTGGTTCCAACTCATAGCAGCCCTATGTACTACAGAATGAAACGATGCCCAGTCCTGCACCATCCTCACAGTCACTGCTATGCTTGAGCCCATTGTTGTAGCCACTGTGTCAATCCTTCTCATTGAGGGTCTTCCCCTTTTCCACTAACCCTCTACTTTACTAAGCCTGAAATCCTTCTCCAGGGAATGGTCTCTTTTGACAACATGATCAAAGTTCATGAGATGAAGTCTGACCATTCTTGCTTCTAAGGAGCATTCGGCTGTACCTCTTCCAAGACAGATTTGTTTATTCTTCTGGCAGTCCATGGTATTTTCAGTATTCTTTGCCACCACCATAATTCAGTCTTCAGTCACCTTCCTCAGTCTTCCTTATTCATTGTCTAGTTTTCACATGAATATGAGGCAGTTGAAAATACCACAGCTTGGGTTAGGCACACGTTAGTCTTCAAAATGATATCTTTGCTCTTCGTCACTTTAAAGAGGTCTTTTGCAGCATATTTGCCCAGTGCAATATGACATCTGATTTCTTGATTCTCCTTCCATGGGTGTTGATTGCGGATCCAAGTGAAATGAAATCCTTGACAACTTCAACCTTTTCTCTGTTTATTGTGATGTTGCTTATTGGCCTAGTTGTGAGGATTTTTTCTTTCTTTATGTTGATGTGCAATCCATACTGAAGGCCATAGTCTTTGATCTTCATTAGTAAATGCTTAAGTCCTCTTCACTTTAAGCAAGGTTGTGTCATCTACATATCACAGGTTGTTAATGAGTCTCCCTCCAACCTGTGGCTGCATTCTACTTCATATAGTCCAGTTCACAAGAAGGAGCTCTGGTAGCATAGTGCCTAAGGCACTTGACTGATAACCAGAAGGCTGGTGATTCAAACCCACCAGCCATTCCTTGGGAGGAAGGTTGGGCAATATATTTCCATAGTAATACTGCCTCGGCAACCCAAGGAGGGGTCGCTGTGAGTCGAGCCTGACTCGACGGCACACAACAACAACAACAATAACAGTTCACAAGACTATTTGTTCAATATACAGATTGAATAAGTATGGTGAAAGGATATAACGCTGATGTGCACTTTTCCTGATTTTAAACCATGCAGTATACCCTTGTTCTTTTCAAATGACTGCCTCTTGGTTTACATACAGGTTCCTCAGGAGCACAATTGTTCTAGAATTCCAGTTCTTTGCAATGTTATCCATAATGTATTATGATCCACACATTGAAAGTCAAATGCCTTTGCATAGTCAATAAAACACAGGTAAACATATTTCTGGTATTCTTTGCTTTCAGCCAAGATCCACCTGACATCAACAGTGATATTTCTCATTCTATACCCTCATTTGAATCTGGGTTGAATTTTTGGTAATTTCCTGGTAATACGCTGCTGCAACTGTTTTTTAATTATCTTCAGCAATATTTTACTTGTGTGTAATATTAGTAATATGGTTCAATAATTTCTGCATTCTGTTAGGGAATCTTTCTTTGATACCTAGATAGATGTTTGCTTTTTTCCAGGCCACCAGGAATATGTCTTTCTCTGCTTTGAATCTTTAACTACTGAGGTGTCTGGCCACTAGACCTAGATTTAAAGGGTTTGTATAACTAGGCCCACTTAGGTAATCTCTTTTGATTAACTCAAAGTCAGCTGATTAGTTACCTAATCATAGGAGTGATATCCCATAATACTCATAGGTGCTGCCCATTCAATGGAAGGAAATTAGACAAACCATGTAACACCAGGCAGTGGGAATCTTGGAGGCCATCTTAGAACTCCACCTAAACTCCATGGCCATCACGTTGATTCTGACTCCTAAAGGCCCTATAGGACAGAGTAGAACTACCCCATAGGGGTTTCCAAGGCTGTAAATCTTTACAGAAGCCACCACATCTTTTTCTCTTAGAACAGCTGGTGGATTTGAACCACTGACTTTTTGAATAGCAGCTGAGCCCTTAACCACTGCGTCACCAGGTCACCTTTAGAATTCCATCTCCAAACCCAAAACCCATTGCCATAGAGTTGATTCCAACTTACAGCAACCCCATGGAACAGAGTAGAACTGCCCTGTAGGGTTTCCAAGGCTGGAATCTCTACAGAAGCAGATTGCCACATCTTTCTCCCATGAGGCAGCTGGTAGGTTTGAACCACCAACCTTTAAGCTAGCAGCTGAACGCTTAACCACTGCACCATCAGAGCTCCTAGAATTCCATCTTATAATTGTTGTTACTAGATGTTGTCGAGTCTGTTCTGACTCATAGTGACCCCATGCACAACAGAACAATACACTGCCCTGTCCTGCACCATCCTTACAATTATTGCCATGTGTGAGTAGATTGTTACAGCCACTGTGTCAGTCCATTGAATTGAGGGTCTTCCTCTTTTTCCCTGACCCTCTACATTACCAAGCATGATGTCCTTCTCCAGGGAATTCTACCTACTACACACTATTTCCCCAAACATGACACAGACCTTAGCATACTCATTTAGTACCCTCACCAGTCTTACAGTTGTCTGTAATTTATCCCTCGTAAAAGAAAGAAAAATACGAATGTTTTTGTTTATATTCAAATATTTATTAAATTTGCCAGCCTATTTTCCTCTATATCTGAACTCTTTATTGTTTTAGTATCCTGTGTTTCCTTTTAGGTTTGATTTTCTTACTGAAATACATCATGTTATTAGTACTCTTAATAAAGATTTATGGCTAGTAAGTTTCCTTAGTCTTTGTATGTCTAAAATTTTTGTTGTACCCTCACTCTTGAAAGATAATTGGTTATAAAAGTCTGAGTTAATTGAGTTCTGTCTGTCCTTCCATTCTTCTTTCCTTTGATGATACTACTCTGTCTTCTAGTGTATGTAGCAGTTTAATTGTTTTTCCTTCACAGGGAGTCATTTGTCTTTTTTCTCTTGTGTCTTTTAGGATTTTCTCTTTATCTTTGATTTTCTGGAAATCCAGTACTAGATTCTGTCTGTAAATTTTATTTTTCATCAGGTTTACTGAGGTGTAATTTATATACCATGAAATTTACCCTTTTTAGGTATGTAGTTCAATGAGTGTAGATAAACATATATAGTCGTCTAAGTACCGAAATCAAAACATAGAATATTTCCATCATTTCCAAATCTTGTCCCATGCCTCTTTGTGTTCAACCCTCTCCACTGACCCACAATCCCTGGGAACCATTAATCTGATTTCTGTCCCTATAGTTTTATTTATTTTTTAAAGTAGCTTTTTACTATGAATTGGGGGAAAGTTTACAGTGAAAATTGGTTTTCCATTCCATAATTCATGCACATTTTCTTTTGTGACATTCATTTCAATCCCCACAATGAAATAGCACTCTTCCCACTTTCTCCCCGTGTTTACTATTTTCCATTTGTCCTTCTTTCCTTTCCCTTTCTGCTTTCTTAGCTTTATCCCTGGGCAAATGCTGTGCTTTTGATCTCCTATGGTTGATTGTTCTAAGGAGTGCATACTTCCCTGGTGTTACTGTTCACCTTATAGGTCTGTATGTTGTTCAGCTGAAAATTGAGCCATGGAGGTGAGTTCAGTTCCAGGCTTAAAGAGTATCTAAGGGCCATAGTCTCCTATCAGATTGATAGATTTGTGAAAAGTGATCCCACAGAATGTGGAAACTGTTGAACAGTATCATTAATACCACACACAAGTAAAATCTTGCTGAAGATAATTCAAAAATGGTTGGAGCAGTATATTGACAAAGGACTTCCAGAAGTGCACGCTGGATTTAGAAGAGGACATGGAATTAGGGATATCATTGCTGATGTCAGATGGATCTTGACTGAAAGCAGAGAAGACCAGAAAGGTGTTTACTTGTGTGTTATTGACTATACAATTGTGTAGATCATATCAAATTTTGGATAACATGGAGAAGAAGGGAATTCCAGAACACTTACTTGTGCTCATGAGGAACCTGTACATTGACCAAGAGGCTGTCATTCGAACAGAGCAAGGTCATACTGCTTGGTTTAAAATCAGGAAGGGAGTGCATCAGGGTTGTGTCCTCTCACTGTACTTATTTAATCTATGTGGTAAGCAAATAATCTGAGAAGGTGGACTATATGAAAAAGAATGTGGCATCAGGATTGGAGGAGACTCATTAACAACCTGCAATATGCAGACAATACAACTTTGCTTGCTGAAAGTGAAGATGACTTGAAGCACTTACTGATGAAAATTAAGGACTACAGTTTGTGGTATAGATTACATCTCAATATAAAGAAAACGAAAATCCTCACAACTGGACCAATAAGCAGCATGTTGATAAATGGAGAAAAGATTGAAGCTGTCAACGATTTCATATTACTTGGTTCCATAATCAACATCCATAGAAGCAGCAGTCAGAAAATCAGATGGCATATTGTACTTGACAAATCTGCTGCGAAAGACCTCTTTCAAGTGCTGAAGAGGAAAGATGTTTCCTTGAAGACTAAGGTGCACCTAACCCAAACCATGGTATTTTCAGTCACTTCATATGCATGTGAAAACTGGACAATGAATAAGGAGGATCAAAGAAGAGTTGATGGTTTTGTGTTGTGGTAAATACTGAAGGTACCATGGACTGCCAGAAGAATTAACAAATCTTTCCTGGAAGAAGTGCAGCCAGAATGCTCCTCAGAAGCGAGAATGGCTAGACTTCATCTTACCTACTTTGGTCATATTGTCAGATGGGACCATTCCCTGGAGAGAAGGATATCATGCTTGGTAAAGTGGAGAGAACGAAAAAGAAAAAGGCCCTCAACAAGATGGATTGATACAGTGGCTAGAATGATGGGCTCAAGTATAGTGAGGATTGTGAGGCTGGCACAGGACTGGGCGGTGTTTCATTCTGCTGTGCAGAGGGTTGCTATGAGTCAGAGCTGACTCGATGGCACCTGACAACAACAAGGGCCATAGTCTCAGTGGTTCCACCAAACTATCAGAACAGTAAGTCTGGTCTTTTTTTATGGTTTTGAGTTTTGTTCCACATTTTTCTCCTACTCTATCCAGAACTTCCTATTGTGATCCCTTTCAAAGTGGCCAACAGTAGTAACTGGGTATCATCTAATGCTTTTGGTCTCATGGCTGTAGAGGCTGGAGTTCACATGGTCCATTAGTCCTTTGGATTAATTGTTACCTTGCATCTTTAATTTTCTCCATTATTCTTTGCTCTTGATGAGGAGAACTAATAATTGCATCTTAGTTGGCCGCTCACACGTTTTTAAGACCCCAGCTCCGGTGGCACAGGCTGGTGGTTCAAATGCACCAGCTACTCCTCGGAAGGAAGATTGAGTAATCAACTTCCGTAGAGATACCACCTCAGAAACCCAAGGCGGGGTCGCTATAAGTTGAATCGACTCAATGGCAGTGACTTTCGTTCGGTCTTTGGTAGTCACTACTTGAGTCGGGGCCAACTCGACGGCACATAACAACAACAACAACAACAACTTAACTGAATAGGATGTAGCACATTGTCTTTGTGGACTGTGTTATGACAGTGTTACTAATTGACCTTGGTGTCCTCTGAGACTGTATGGTCCTGAGCCCCCATGTCCCTATAGTTTTGCCTTTTCTAGAATGTCTTATAAATGGAATCATACTTTTATGTTTGGTTTATTTCACTTAGTGTAATGCTTTTTAGATTCATCCATATGGTTGCATGTTTCAGTAGTTTGATCCTTTTATTGCTGAGTAGTATTTCATTGTGTAGATAGTTATACCACAATTTGTTTATCTATCATTTGTTTATTCATCAGCAGTGTATTAAAAGTTCCAGTTGTTCTAGATCCTTACCAGCACCTGATACTGCCAATTTAAATTTATTTACTTTTTACATTGCTAATAGGTATGTAGGGTCACAATGACTTGAAATCAAGTTAATGGTAATGGTTTTGGGTTTTGGTCATTATAACTTTATTTACACTTTTTTGTTGTTGTTGTTGTTTAATGACTAAGCTCTAGTGGTGCAATGGGTAAGACATTTGGCCACTAACCAGAAGTCAGTGGTTCCAACCTACCAGCTGCTCTGTGGGAGCAGGATGAGGCAGTCTGCTTCTGTAAAGATGTATTGCCTTGGAAACCCTATGGAGCAGTTCTGCCCTTTCCCTATTTAAGGTCTTTAAGAAACTGGAAATGACTTGTTGGCAGTGGTTGAAGGGTAATGACATGATTTTTGACATCTTTTCATATGCTTATTTGCCATCTATATCCCTTCTTTGGGAGCTCTGGTGGCATAGTGCCTAAGGCATTTGACTGCTAACGAGAAGGCTGGCAGTTCAATCCCAGCAGCTACTTCTCAGAAGGAAGACTGGGCAGTCTACTTCCCTAGAGATACTGCCTCGGCAACCCAAGGAGGGGTCACTATGAGTCGGGGCTGACTTGATGGCACATAACAACAACAACAACAACACTACCATAAAGATTTATAGCCTTGGAAATCCAGTGGGGGTTGCTATGAGTCGGAATAGACTCAGTGGCGGTGAGTTTGGTTTGGTTTTTGGTTTATAGTTCTAGTTTCCTATCTAAGAAATCTCTGATTCATTGAAGGTCACAAAGATTTTCTTTTCTATGTTTTTCTAGAATTTTATAGTTGTAGCTTTTAAATATTGGTCTGTGATCCATTTTGAGTTCATTTTTGTTGGGGAACAAAATAGCCTCCAAGTTCTCTCTGTTTGTTTGTTTTTTTTTAATTGAATTACCTTGCAACTATTTTTGAATATGAATTTAATCATATATATGGGTCTATTCTATGTCATTGATATATATACTCTAATATATGTGAATTTTTTTTCCTACTTACTACTCAACTTATATTTTTGATCTGAAGAACATATTTATTCCTTTAATATGGAAATTCTTTATTTTTAAAAAATGTTTATTGTGGTGAAATACATGTAACAAGATATTTGCCATTTCAGTTATTGTTATGTGTATAATTCAGTGACATTTAATAACATTGTGTATTGTGCAACCATCACCACTATTCGTTTTCAGATTTTTCCGTCAGCATTAACAGAAACTCAGAACCCCTTAAACAATATAATATCTCCTCATTTCCTCCTCTCACCTGCCCTTGGTAACCACTGATAAACTTTAGTCCATATGTATTGGTGTATTCTAGGTATTACATATACGTGGGATCATGCAATGTTTGTCTTTTTGTATTTGACTTATTTTACTTAGCATGTTTTCATAGTTCATGTTATAGCATGTATCAGAATTTCATTTCTCTTTATGGCTGAATTATAATTTCCCACTGTACTACCTTTTATTTATCCATTCATTAATGGACACTTGGGTTGTTTCCACCTTTGGGTATTGTGAATAATGCTGCGATAAACATTTAAGTACAAGTATCTGAGTCCCTGCTTTCAGTTCTTTTGAGTATATAACTAGGAGTGGAATTGCTGGGTTATATTATAGTCCTTTGTTTAATTTTTTAAGGAACTGCCATACTATTTTCCACAGCAACTGCACGATTTTATATTCCCCCCAGCCTTGGGTGAGGGTTCCAGTTTCTCCACATCCTCACCAACACTTGTTATTTCCCACTTTTCTAATAACCATTCTACTAGGGGTGACAAACCAAACTAAACTCACTGCTGTAGAGTCGGATCCTTGGACTTCTGAGGCAGTATCACTACAGAAGTAGATTGCCCGATCTTCCTTCCAAGGAAGTGATACCTTATTGTGAGTTTGATTTGCCTAAGGCACTTGACTGCTAACTAGAAGGCTGGCGGTTCAAACCCACCAGCCACTCACTCTGTCTTAAACCATCCAGTGACTTCCCACTGCAATTAAAATCCAAACATCTTGCTTTGACCTTCAAGATCCTACAATAATTAGCCAGTAAAGATCTCTTTGACCTTATCTCTTACTACTTTATATCTTGCTTTAGCTACATCATCTTTGTGACCTTTGTACATTGTCAAACTCATTTCCAATTTATGGCCTTTGCACTTATTGTTCCCTTGACCTGAAATGCTATTCTTTCAGATCTTTACTTGACTGGCTTCTTCTCTTCATTTAGGTCTGTTCTTATAGGTTTCCTTCTCAGAAAGATTTTTTTCAACACCCCCCCCCCATCAGTCTATCACATTACCTTGTTTCATATTTTCTTTAAATCATTTATCTCTGACTTTATACGCTGAAATCATTTGTTTATCTCCTCCCATTGTAATGTAGGGCGAGATTTATCTGTCTGGCTCAATTCTATGTATCAGCACCTAGAACAGTCCAGTGTATTGGAAAGACTTAATAAAAAGTGTTGATTGAAGGAATGAATGAGCTTATGTGATGTCACTGGCATTTTCTATCATTTGGTGATAAAACACCAGGAAGAAAGGAGTCCTGAGAGAATACTTTGGTGATAAAAGTGCTTATTATTCCTGACTTCTTGTTCCTGTTGTTAATTGGAGATATGGGAACATACTATTCAGATGAACTTAAAAATGTTTCTGAAACTTAGTGTCTCTGGTCCCCAGAGAGAGAAAGAAATGCTTTGTCACTCAAATGGGTCACTTGGGAAGTTCTTATAGTTTTATATCTTTGAAAGTTCTATTTCTTTTTATTATCTCTTCTTTTTATCTCCTACTTTCATTCTAAATTTTTCCTTATCTTGTGTTTTTAAATTGTGAACTGTTGGGTTAATCCAAATGAATGCTTGGTTGACTTTAAAATTCTTTCTTAAGTAGATTTATCAAAAGGCCCTTGTAAACTTACAAGCTATGAAATGACTGTTTGTATGTTATTATATATGTTACATGCATGTATGTTACATTCATATTCTTTTATTTTATTTTTGTTGATAACTTTATATTGTTACTGATAATGTGAAATATTTTCTTATTTTCAGAATGTAGAATATTAGTATCTAAAGATCATGACTTAGAAAAAACTATTTAGAATATTGTTTAAACTATGATCTCTTACTCATCCCCCACCCCCACAAGTATTTAGAAGAAAAACTATAAATGAATTAGAGGAATAAAAAGCTCAAGGGATTTTTAAAAAGTAGTCATTCAAAGAATAACTCATAGACATAAATGATTCGTTTAGAAAATTCATAAAAATATGGTAGAAGTCCTTTAAATGTTTGTGAAATGAATGACAGTCAAGTTTTGTGCATATTAGAAAACATTTTCTTGGATTAGTATCTGTGTGGGGCAAATAGTTAAGTGCTGGCTAGTAACCAAAAGTTTAGCAGTTCAGACCCACTCAGAGACCCCTTGGAAGACAGGACTGGTGATCTGCTTCTGAAAGGTAACAGCCTTGAAAGCCCTGTAGGGCAGTTCTACTCTGCACACGTGGCGTCACATGAGTGAGAACCACCCCAACAGCACCTAACAAATGTATTGCTCTTTTTGGTAGATGCTTGATCAATCAATGTTCCAGTAATCGTTTCAGATTATAATGGTTTTTAAATTATTTCTCAAGGCTGGAAAAATTACATTGCTTACACTCTTTAGTATTTCTGAGGCAAGTCCCTTTTTTCATCTGTAAAATAAGAAAAAAAGTTTGCCAACCAGTATGTTTCCTGGGAAAAGGGGAATCTCATCAGTATTTTCACTATCATCAGCAGTTTTCTTGTATTGTTTTTCTAATTAAAGAATGTTATCTCATGGTTGAGGGTATTGTTTTTCATCTTATTGTGAACCTTTTTCAGTAAATTCATTTTGTATTTTTCTGTGAGTAAAAGAGTCACGGTGTTGCTGCTTTGCAAAGTAACTTTTCATTTGATGACTAAAGTTATATGGATTATTCATGAGCTTTTACTACATGCTAAGCAGTGCATTTACTGCTTTATGTGTATTATTTTTTCTGCTTAACTACGACTCTGAGATGCATACTGTCGTTTTCATTTACACATAAGAACATGAGAAATACTGAGGCAAAAATAACTTGCCAAGATCACTCATGGCTGGTAAATCACTCATAACTGATACCAGGTTTGAACTCAGCTTTGTTATTTTTCAATCCCATGTTTTGTAACATAAAAAGCAATGTGCTGTCTCTTGAGCTTTTTGAAGTTACATGCTAAATCTCACAGATGTTGTAAATGGTGGGATTGGCATTTTATAAAACCCTTATGCTTAACTGCAATTTACTGCATTACAAGAACTCCAAGGAACTATCAGTTCTTTTGATGACTCGAGGATTATATATTAATATTTGGAAATATAAGTATTTCTTGAAATAAGTGAACCATTGATTGGTACTTGGAAATTGTTCTATTTGAGTTGGTGTGAAGATTGATAAATATGCTTTGAAACAAAAGGAAGCTCTTGTCACATTGACATTTCAGTTGAATTTAAAGATAGCTCTTTGTAAGCCCTTTAAACTGAGGTGGAAAATTGCAAATTACTGCATATAACTTTTTTTGACATAGTAGATAGCATATGTGAAGAAGACCAATAGAAAAGATCTGCTTTCTAGATCTTATTTTCCACCATCCACCGTGTCTTTTCTAAGTCATTTCCCCTGTACTCCTAAGCTTCAACTTCATCTGTAAAATAGACTCGCAAAATTCAGCATACTAGTATCTGCCTTGTTAACCAGTAGCACTGGACTATTGATCACCTGATTGGTATCGTGTGAAAAATGCCATCCTTGCCAGCTCATTTAAGCTCAGAAGCAAGATTTGGAGTCTGTTTTAGTTATGTGGATTCTTCAGTGATCGTGGAAAATATAGAATTAGTTCAGTGGATTAGCTTGGCTTACAAGCTTTTTCATTTGAGGTGATTTAAATGGAAGGTTTATTTGATTTAATCTAAGAGGATTTTGAGATCATTGTTTGCTGCTACAGAATATATAACTGTATTTAATGTTTTCATAGAAAACTATCTGTATAAGTTAGTATATAACAGACTTTAGTAAGAGCCCCAGATTCTTATGTCTTCAATTTTAGGCTTTTCTTTGTCAAACTCTTATACTTAGTGTTTTATTTTTTGCCTACATCTAAACTACTTCCTTCCTCGGAAGGAAGGTTGGGCAATCCTACTTCCGTAGTGATACTGCCTCGGAAACCCAAGGAGGGGTCACTATGAGTCGGGGCCGACTCGACGGTACATAACAACAACAACAAAACTACTTCTGTAAAGATTTACTGCCTTGGAAACCCATAGGGAGTCGCTATGAGTCAGAATCGACTCGATGGCAGTGAGCTTGGTTTTTGGTTTTTTTTCTGTACTTGTTTCTAGATGAGGAAGTAAGTGACAGTCTAAACTAAATCACTCATTAGGAGGAACGAAGATCTACTTTTTTTATTCTTTTAAATAAAAAATTGTTTAAAGAATAAAAGGTATGTGATAGAGAGAACATAGTGAAGAATCTGAGTGTAATTGGGATGTGGGGAAGGAAGGTGGTAGGTGGTAGGTGGTAGAGGCAGAAAGAACATCAGTATCTGTGGAGAAATAGCCAGTAGTAGAGTCTAGGCTCTAATGTAGAAATCTCAAAGAAATAATGAATGAATTCCTTGAGTACCAAGCCAACATGTTTTTCACCTCTGAGCTGTGTACAAAGGACTATCTTGTACATACACATTATTCTGTCATTAGAGCTTTAGAGGAATGCTATCGTGGAAACTCCATCTTGAGGGGAAAATCCTCTGTCTCTTTTATGTCCTACTCTCTCCCCACCTCACACACACCCAGGGAAAATTTCTGTGAAAACACACTTTGTGCCAGTTGCTAGTGGGCATTTACTTATATTTTTTATTATTTATTCTTCACGACAGGTCTGAAATTTAGTATAATATCCCCCTCAACATGCATATTGAGGCTCAACAGTATTAAATAACTTGCCCAAATCACACAATAAAAGCCATAAAACCCACTGCCATTGAGGTGATTCCAACTTACCGTGACCCTATAGGACTGAGTAGAACTGCCCCATAGGGCTTCCAAGGCATGAATCTTTAGGAAACAGACTGCCTCGTCTTTCTCCTGTGGAGCAGCTTATGTATGCAACTGAATGCTTTAACCACTGTACCACCAGAGCTCCTTAAATTACACAATAGAAAGGATCAAACTAGTATTTAAACCCTTATCCCTGTGATCCTAAATTCTGCAGTTTTTTCCAGAATGCCATCTCCTTCCTTGATACGCACATTTTTGTTTTTATACATCTGATCCAGCAGCTTAATTGGATATTCAGATTTGGTTTATCCCGGGGCAGTAGTACTACCTGTAAATGAATTGCAGGTGATGATGTCCAGGTGAACCTGGTTCTCAGCCACAGAACTGCTCTGAGTTTTGTTGGGTAGGTGTTTCCTTCATTCGTGAACCCTGCTATCAACATATCTATCCTCTTCACCTCAAGGACTCTGTGACCCATAACTGTTCTGTGAACAAACATTAGTTGTTGAAGTTAATAACCATCAACTTCTATTTTAGAGATTTACTTGGTGGTGTTTCTTTCACAGGTATCAAAGGAAGCATGTATATGTCTAGTAAATATGCCTTCTTTCTTAATTAGGTTCATGAATTGACTTGGTTCATCTAATGAGATTGCAAGCTCTCTAGAGCAGGTGCTGAATCTTAACATTTTTTCATGACCTTTGAGGCAATAATTGTTACCCTGAGATCTCTAACATAATTCTTGAAGTAAAGCTGTATGATTTAACTAAGGAAAGAATCAATAATTTTTACTTTTAGGTGGACAGACCTCTACAGTGTAATAATATAAATTATTGCATACTTATCAGAAGCCCTGATAAAATTGGAAAACAGATTTTCATTTCATAAATGCCATTTACTTAAAAAACCATTCTAAACATGGGTTCTTTATGGTAAACAACTGGGAATCAGTGTTTGATAGTATTTTGCCCATCCCTGGGTGGTATAAATGATTAATGTATTTGGCTGCTAACCAGAAAATTGAGGGTTTAAGTTCACGTATAGGTGCCTTGAAAGATAAGATTAGGGATCTACTTCTGGAAAATCAGCCATTGAAAACTATGGATTTAGTATTTCTATTTTACCTCCTAGTTTGTTGTATAGTGCCTGGGGTCTTAAAAGCTTGCAAGTGGACCTGTACAACTATGAGACCAGAAGAACTAGATGGTGCCCAGCTACCACTGCCATCCACTTGGAAGGGATGTAGGAGATCCTGCATAAAGAGGGAGAACAATGTGGTACAAAACTCAAAATAATTTGGAGGCAAAAAAAAAAAAAAGAAGAAGGTGGGGACCAGGTTTGCTGGTCCAATGGAGCCTGGTGTAACCACTGAGACTATGGCCCCTAGCTGCCCCTCAGGTCTGGAATTGAACCCACAACTGTGGTTTCCAGCCAAACAAAGTATAGGCATGTGAGTTAAACATTTACCTCAAGTAGATACACGCCCTGGAGAGAACAATCATGGGAGAGGGAAGGGCTGCTTATGCACAGGGAGATAGCTCAGGGTGGAGAAGAGTATGAAGGGATGGACACTGGGAGGAGGTAGCTATGGGGGGGAAGTGGGAGGGGAGCTGCTGCATTGTAAATTTTGGTCAATGACATGAGACAAAGTATATGTGAACTGCTGTATGAAAGGTGAATTTGCTCTGTAAATCTTCACCCAAATCCTAATAAAAAAAAAAAAAAAGCTTGCAAGTGGGATGTAAGGGTGATATGGCTGCAACATCTGTCACCCCACTGATCACAAGGGTTGATTTGGCTTATGTGGCTGGTTAGGTGCGTGTCCCCTTCCTCCCTCAGTGCTCCGCATGCATCCCTCCTGAAGCTGCGCTCAGTTGAAGAGGACAACCTTCCCTGATACAGGAGGACCATCTGCCAGTCAAGGGTATACGAGTATTTGTGCCCCTCTGCTAGAACCTCCAGACAAGCTCTCAAGGTCCATTAAAATCTTGCAAGCAGCAATCCAAGGTACAACAATGGGTCTGTACTCACCTAGAGCAACAGAGGAAGGAGGAGTCAGGAATAGAAGGAAAAGGAACATGTGGCTAATTCCCTCCATGAACAGCTGCCTCCTTTGCCATGAGATAAGAAGAGCTGGATGGTGCCCAGCTACCATTACTGAACATTTTGATCCAAGATTCTATAGAAGAGTCCTGATCGAAAAGGAGAAAATAAGGAACAGAATTTCAAAATCTCTGGGATCTTGATTTTTCTGGAGCCATGGAGGCTGGATGAACTGCAGATATTGCCCTGAGATAATCTTTAAGCCTTAAACCCAAAATAAACCCTGAAATCTTCTTAAAACCAAACAATGTTTAGCTTAACTAGTAAAGAATGTCTGCCTTAAGCAGTGTGCTCTATTAAGATCTGTCTATATCCGATGAAATGGATGACAGCAACATGAAAGATTAGATAGAAAACTTAGGGGGCAGTAAGTTTCTGTTAGTGGGAGAGGAACAACTTAGAAAAGAAGGGTGAGAATGGCTCTGCAACTCAAAGAATGCAATCAGTGTCACTGAGTTGTATACGTTGAAATTGTTGAATTGGTGTATGTTCTGCTATGTGTAGTCTCAGAGAAACAACAACAAAATAAAATTATAAAAAACAACCCCGTGGAATGCAGTTCTCTGACACACATGGGTTTCCATGAGTTGGAATCAACTTGATGGCAACTGGTTGTTTTTTTTTTTTTTTGCTTTTGTTTATTTTTGGTATCTGGCCCAGTGCTGCATAATAATGATTATTTTAAAATATGATTGATTTACTGGTTCAAAGTAAAATAATGAACTCCTTTGTTTTAGGGAATATTGTGAGCAACCTGGGACATTCCTTCTTCAGTCAAAGTTTTCTTGGCAGTAAAGAACATGGTGGGTTCTTATATGTGACATCAACCTACCAGTCACTGCAAGACCTAGTACTCCCAACTCCACCTTACTTGTTTGGAATTCTCATCCAGAAATGGGAAACTCCTTGGGCTAAAGTGTTTCCCATTCGACTAATGTTGAGACTTGGAGCTGAATATCGACGTAAGTAGTAAAATACTTTTTCTAAGCCATATGACCAATAATGAGGCCAAAAATATTCAGAGCCCCTCGTTTGGTGATAAAAGCCAGCAGAAGTAGGTCTTTAAAAATAGTTAAAAATTTGACCAGTGTCTCTTATTTTGGCTTTAATGGGAAGAACTTGAATATCAAATGAGAGAATTGGTGATGATTTGTTACCCTGCAGACTTACTATTTTTATAGTTCATTGATAAACCCATGATTATCTTCACAAAAATGAACTTAACAAATAATGTTATTTTTGTGTAGTATCTGTATGTGGTGAGTGTATTCTTTGTTATTTGGTTCGAGAGTAGTTAGGACAAGTTATGTTTTAATGTAACAGATCCTGGAAGCTAGTAGTAGGGAGGCCTCCCTCATTTGGTTGGTAGGCTACCAAAGAAGAGAGTCCTTGCCCATGCTTGTAGCAATGCTACTAGGTGTGATTTTTTTTTTTTTTTTTAAAGACATTAATGGCTAAATGCAAACTTTATTATAAGCTTTTTATCATTCTTAGTTTCCTACTGCTGCTGTAACAGAAATACCACAAGTAGTTAGCTTTAAAGAACAGAAATGTATTTTCTTACAGCTAGGAGGCTAGAAGACCAAATTCAGGGTATCAGCTCTAAGGGATAGCTCTCTCTCTGTCCACACTGGGAGATGATCCTTGTCTCTTTCAGCATCTGTATGCTTGCCTTTTTAAAGTTCCTTGGTGATCTTCACACAACATTTATCTTCCCCTTTTGGTGCTTGCTTCTGTGTCTAATCTGCTCTTCTTATAGCTCAGAAGAAATTTGATTTAGGATATACCATACACCACTGTGGCCTCATTAACTTAACCAAAAAAACCATATTCCCAAATGGGGTAGGTATAGGGCTTAGTTTTGGGTACACAATTTCTTTACCTAATTAAAAGTGCCCTGGTCTAGAAATCAGACCACTTTAATAAAATTCTCAGCTCTGCTGTTCACTGGCTACATAACTTTGGGCAAGCTACTCAACTTCTCTAAACCAAATTCTGAGTTTCTTCTGTAAACTGGAGCTAATAATGCTTATCTTTATAGCTCATAGAATTATTAAAAGGATCAATGAGATAATAAATGAAAAAGTATTTTGTAAATTGTAAAGCACGACACTAAGTGTTATCAGCAAGTCAGCTTCAATCTTTCATTCATGATTTCATCACAGAAATCATGATTCTAATATATTGTGTTAAAACAGATGATCAAAGTTAGCAGAGTTCTTTGGGGGCTCCAAGGTGGGCTCTAACTTGACCAAGAATGAAGGAGCTGGGTAAGAAACACTTCTTGGACCAAGTGGCCTCTGGACTTAGCTTTGAAGGAGGCACATAAATCCACCCAATGAAGTGTAGGGGAAGGGAAGGAATTATCATGTACATGTACGTCTTTCTGCCTTGCACAAGCAATTCAAACCAAAAAGTTCAGGGAGTGAGCCAGCCAATAGGATTGATCACCTGGTACTTGTTTCCTGGCCCTCCTTGGAGCTACAGAGAACCCTAGTTGGGAGGAATAACTTCTTGAACACAGAAGAATTGGGAGATATTTGTTTCCTGAATCATATTAATCTGTTTGAAGAAGAGCACTTCTGAAGACCTTGTGGCACGTTTTTTAAACAGCTATATTAGAAGACTTACTCTGGTCATCAAAAGACTTACTCTGGTATAGTTTGTAGGAGGTTCATTATTAATGCTACCATACTGAATATTTTTTGAGCTGTAAATGTCATATGCTTTAATGAGCCATTACAACTGCATTTTGAAAACTGAATAGCCATTATGTCCCTTTTACCAAAAATTTAAGCTGCCACACTTGGTCTGATCATTTCTCATTTCTATAGTTTATCCATGTCCACTGTTCAGTGTCAGATTTCGGAAGCCATTATTTGGAGAGACGGGACATACTATCATGAATCTTCTTGCAGTAAGTTGGAAATTTTATTATTTTTTTTCTTTACTTGGGTTTATATGGAAGAAGGAAGACAAGGATCTTATTACCTTGTTGCTAGCCATTCCCCCTGATGCTGTAGGCAGGTAAAGATTTATGATGCCTGAATGTGAAGAACAGGTATGTATACTTTGGAAAGCTTATGGAGCTTTGTAATGAAATAATTGATGATTCTGGCCCTGATCATATACTTGTTATATAAGTGACCTTGCAGAATTATTGTGAAGACAAGAGGTAATGTATAATTAAAACACCTGCTTTTTGTCTTGTTTTTATTGTAATCCTGGCATCCTAGAGCTATCCCTTATGTTTACGTAGCTTACTGTACAGCCAAAGATTGGTCAGAGGTTGTGCTCAAACACCTCAAGCCAGTAAGGCTTCCACTTCTACTAATGGATCAGTGTGTTAGTTGGGTTTCAAATTTCATGCTCTTCTCTCATGCTGAGCTCTCTCCTGTCTCCTCTGTGCAGATAGAGGCTCTGACTCCATTGGTCAAGAATATGTGGTTGGCTTGGGCCCACAGAGACTGTTGCATTTATGTGCAAACTAAGATCAATCCTGGATATCTGGAGAATTTTTTAAGCCTTCTATGGCCACCTTATCTCCTAGAACTCCTTGTTAAATCTCTGCATAGTCTGCCTGTTTGTTGCTTGCCACAAAAGGCCAGCAACATGAGGCTAACATTCTGCTGCCCCTTCTCATTTGCTCGCCACTGAGATCACCACTTTAACTGACAGTACTGCAAACCAAATGAGCTCCTTTGGTGAACAGAGCTGGGGGCATCCCCAGGCAAGAACGTCACAGACTTTAATATTCTTACCCAAAATTCAGAGTAATGAAATAGTTATTTTTTAAAAATAATTTTGCCCAGCTTTTTTGTGGCTTTTGGGGAGTGGATTTATTGATTTCCTCACTCTATTGTGCAGGAAGTTGTAGCTCCAGTTACCTTTTAAAACTTATTCAGAGTAAAAGAAAAAGGTTTTGTAGATTTACCTATGTAGTTGTTTCTGGTGTTCTTCATTTCTTTGTGTGTATCCATGACTCTGTCTTGTGTCAATTTCCTTCTGCTTAAAGAATTTCCTGTAGTATTTCTTGTAGTGTGGTTCTGCTGGTGATGAATTCTTTTAGCTTTTGTATTTCTAACATCTTTATTTCACTTTCATATTTCAAAGGTATTTTTACCAGAAAGAAAATTCTAAATGGACAGCTTTCTTGAATATTTTAAAGATATTACTCCAGCGTCTTCTGCTTGCATTGTTTCAGACAGAAAAAAAAAAAAATGTATTTTTACTTTTATCTTTGTTCTTCTGTACTTAATGTTTCTTTTTTCTCTACTTGAATTTTTAAAATTTTTATCATTGCTTTTGAGCAATTTGATTATAATGTACGTTGGTGTGATTTTCTTTGTGTTTCTTTTGCTTGGGATTTGTTGAGCTTGCTTGATCTTCAGGTTTAAAATTTTTATCAAATATGTTTCTGTGTTCCCCCTTCTTCTCCTTCAGGGACGCCAATTACTACATATCAGGCAGCTTGAAATCGTCTCATAGAGCACTAATGCTCTATTTTATTGATTTTTCATTCTTTGATTTTAGATAGCTTTTACTGCTATGTCTTCAAGTCCACTAATCTTTTCTTCTGCAATGTCTGAGCTACTGTTAATTTCATCCAGTGTTGGGGGGGGTGGATTTTTTATCTCAGAAATTGTAATTTTCATCATATCTTCCATGCTTCTGTTTTTTGAACATTTAGAGTGCTATGATAATAACTTAGTGCAATATTCTTGTTTGGTAATTCTAACACTTGTTTTCTTCCCTTAGTTTGAGTCATATTTTCCTGCATCTTTGCATGGCTGATAATTTTTTTCTTGGATGCCAGGCCTTGTGATTTTACCTTGTTGGGTGCTAGATATTTTTGTGTTCCTGTAAATATTCTTGGACTCTGTTGCAAGTAATGCAGTTGCTTGGTTTTGAGTTTTGCTTTTAAGATTTCTAAGATGGGGCTAGAGTTGGGTTTACTATGGAGCTAATTATTCCCAATTACTAAGACAAGACCCTTCTCAGTATACCTACTTCTCACTTATTGACTGTCTCGTTAATTGACATTTCACATTTACTGCTATAGTAAAATATCTAATATCTACTGTTCAACTGTTTTGTGCATTAACGATGTACATCTAGCAGTAACAAATGCTGAGGTGCAAGGCAAGAGTAATGCTGGCTGTGGTGGTTAAACTTGTGTGTCAACTTGGCTAGGCCATGATTCTCAGTGTTTTGGCAATTATGTAATGATGTAGTGTGGCAGTTATGTAATGATGTAGTCATCCTCCATTTTGTGGTCTGCTGGTCATCCTCCCAATTTTGCATAATACTAATTTTAGGATAATAGCTTTGTCTTTGGAACCAAATCATGTCAGTGAGTGGAGAATGGGAGTGCTTTTTTCACTCAGTACTCATGAATTATGAGGTTTCCTCTCTGAATGTGGGAATTAGTGTAGAGCTACCAGCAATCTTTTCTGATCCATAAAACATTTTTATTATTGTAGAGGGCTGTTTGGGAGCTCTGGTGGCATAGTGCCTGCGTCATTTGACTGCTAACTAGAAGGCTGGCAGTTCAAACCCACCAGCCACTCCTCAGAAGGAAGATTGGGCAATCTACTTCCATAGAGATACCACCTTGGAAACCCAAGGAGGGGTAGCTATGAGTCAAATTGACTTGACAGCAGCGAGTTTTTTTTTTTTTTTTTTTTGGTAGATGACTATTTGCACATTATCTCATCTCAAACCTACAGTGCTTCCTACTCTTTCCTCACTTTCAGCTATTGACCCATCCCCGATTTACCTGGGAAAATGGAAGTAATCACAAGATCATTTTTACACAGTTCTGTCCGACAACTTACTAATATTTAATACGTTTTCTTTTCTTGGCTTCTAGTGTATCATTCCTTGGTTCTTCTCCTATAGTGATTCGCCACCTTCTTCTCCTCTTCACATTCTATAACTCAGTAAATGACACTTCTCTTCTTCTAGTATCCCAGGCCATAACATTAATAATCATATTTCACTATTGTTTTTTATTCACATTCTACATCAGTCTAGTGACAAATAGTATATTTTCTACCTTAAGAATATATCTAGATTCTGACAGCTTCTTACCACCTTTTGCACTGTTAACATGCTAGTCCAAATTATCACTACCTCTTGCCTGGATTATTTTTATTGTGTCTATCTGATCTCCCTTTTTTAGCCTTTGCTCCCTAAAGTGTGTTCCTTAAAGAGAAATCAGATCTGTTGAAATAGGCCAAAACGCTCCTCAGAAGAAAGTCAAAGACCTTATGTACACACAAGGGCCTGTGAAATCTAGCCACATGCTGTCACTTTGACCTCACGATGTGTCACTCTTGCTCATTTTGCTTCAGCCACACTGGTAATGAACTGTCTGCATGTGTGTGTGTTTTCCTCTACAAATATTCATTGAGTGTTCATGATGTTCCAGACTTTGGGATTGTAAGAACAAAATAAATAAGTTTCTACCCTCTTGGAGCTTATCTTAAGGGGGAAGACAGACAGTAAACAAATTATATAGAAAATGTTTAGTGGTGATAAGTGCCACAGAGGAAAATAAAGCAGCAGAGACATTCAGATATTTGTTTAATATCAGTTTAGTCTACTTCCTCATAAAGTTTACTCAGAAGTTAGAATATATACAGTTGGGCTTTCATTATACATATTTAAATAAACTGGATTTCTCAATTTTGACATTCTTTCCATTTGCATTAATTTTATTACTATAAATCAAATCCTACCATTGATGAATATCTTTATTCTACTTCAATCTACTTTTGCTTAGGATTTCAGAAATTACCAGTACACATTACCAGTAGTTCAAGGTTTGGTGGTTGATATGGAAGTTCGGAAAACCAGCATCAAAATTCCTAGCAACAGATACAATGAGGTAAGATTTATTATGAAGGCATACTGTTTTCATAGTTGTGTACAGAAATAACTGAAAAATACATGATTACATATAAATTTTAATTTTAATTAATTGACAGTGAAATCAGTTCACAGTTTTGTATGGCTTGGTTTAGTGTTGGGAAATAGCATTTCAGAAGGAGAAGGTGTTGAATTTGTGATTTATTCAGTCATTGGTTGTATCATTACTATACTTTTGACCTTTTCATGCTCTAATCATCTGTGTTAGATTTGCATTTTTATTAAGGTTAAAATTAACCTTATTTCTGTAATATTAATGGTGGACTTTTCAATTTTTTTCCTTTTACTATGCTATCTCTGTTTAATGTTTAAGCACAGCCTGCAGTTCACCTTAAGTCCTGAAATGACTTTTAGGTAAGGTTCCAAAAAGTGAATAGTTGCATCTGATTTAAGCTATAATTTGTGACTAAAATGACACAACTGCACACATTAACAGAATTGTCTCCATAGTGCTCTTTACTTGTTTGCCAAGTAACTTCTTTCTTGGACTCAAAATGTTCTTAAAAATCAATCCTAAAATATCTTATGATGATCATTGGGGTTTGTAAGAGCAATTAAAAAAAAATTGGTATAATAGTGGTTATATAATTTATTGTTTTATTGGACAAAGTGTTAACTCCTTGAACATTCTTTCCATTATTTCTTAGTGTAAAATAGTTGCTTTCTTCTCTGTTAATCCATTCATTTATTCTCTAATTTATTGATCTGTTCATTCAATAAACATTTTGTACCGAGTATGCACTTAGAATCACATATATTTCTTGCTGGAATCCTGCAGTCAGGGCTCAGCATTATTATGAGAATGACCTAAGTGAAGAAAGCCCTTACCTGTGGCTTTCTGTGAGATGACTTTTTTCCAGGACATTAGAAAATAGTAGCTAGGATATATATTTAATTTTTTATGAGTAAAAAATAATCAGTATTTAGCTGTTAAATTAGTGAGTAACAAATTTTTTAGCCCACTGACTTAGAATACTCACCACTTCCTAAATATATTCTGGTATTTCTACTTCCATGCTATTTGCTCCTGCCTGGAATATCTTGTCCAGTCTTTAAATTCACATAAAATGTAACTAATCCTAGAAAACTTCCCTAATGCCCTAGCTTCAATTACATGTTCTCTTAGCACTAATTTACCTTGCAGAATTATTATGAGGACAGTTTTGTTACAAGGACTGAATGAAATGAAGTACTATTGCCTATTACATAATTGGTGCATAGTAAGTGTTAGTTCTCAACTCCTTTCTCAGAGAACCACATTTTAAGAAGTACAGGACACCTGATAAGTCTGTAGGAAGGAACCCACAATGATTAAGATTCTGGAAATCACTTTTAAGAAAGAAAATATTGAAGTTAACTATAGGTATTTAGTTTGAGGAAGAGAAGACTAAAAAGTAAAGGTATAGCAACTTCCAGGAAGATTGCTTAAGCTCTGTTATGCACTTAGATTCATAAGGTTATAGGATTATAGGTCATATTTGGCCCAGGGGTTGCTCATAAGGATACAGACCATGAGCTGTAGCTTGCTAGCAATATAATATCAGGTGTTTGTCTTCTGCTTTGGTCTTTGAAGCAGTCCATGAAACAGTTCACATAGCTAAGTGGTAGTCATCTTTTTGGACCCCCTCCCACCCTTTCCCCCAGATGATGACTCAGATGTAAGGAGATAAAGAGTCATATCAGACATGTATAGAAACTGGCCTGGATTAGAAGCCTTATTGTCAACAGGAGCCAGTATCTCTTATAACAGCTTCATAGGCATAGATTCCAGGGTGTTTGTAACAAACATGCCCATTTACAAGAGTGACTGCATTCAGAGCAGCTCACGTTTATGTCTATCAGGCCTTTGTAGCTCTCACAGTTCAAATGCAGTATACCAACTTCTGCATCCAGCAGTGATGGAATAGGGACCACTTTACCTTAATAATGAAATAAGGTGACAAAATAGATTTTAAAAGATGGACAACAAGGAAGTATAGGATCCCTGAGAGAAGGTGACTCCTTTGATGCCCTACCTTAGTGCTTAGAGTTTCTAGGCCATGGCACAGGGAGGAGGAATAAAAACTGAGCTCAGAAGTATCCTGAAGTGAGGAGACAGAGCTGAGAATATAGGGAAGCCAGTTGAAGTTGCCAAAGGTTTCATTCTCCTCGCCAACAATCAGTGCCCATGGAAGCAACAAACAAGGAACCAAACAGTGTATTGCAATGGGCAGATCTTCTGTAAAAGACCTCTGTAAAGGGTTGAAAAGCAAAAATGACACTTTGGTCAGTAAGGTGTACTTGACCCAAGCCATGGTCTTTTCAGTCCCCTCATGCTTGTGAAAGCTGGACAATGAAAAAGAAGTCACAAGAAGAATTGATACATTTATATAGTGTTAGTGAAGAATATTGAATATACCATCAACTGGCAGAAGAATGAGCAAATAAGTCTTAGAAAAAATGTAACCAGAATGCTCCTTGGAAGGCAGAATGACGAGACTTAATCTTGCTTGCTTTGAACATATGGTCAAGAAAGACCAATCACTAGACGAAGATACCATGTTTGGTAAAGTAGAAGGTCAGCAAAAATAAGGGAAAAATGAGATGATTTGACACAGTAGCTTCAGCAGTGGGCTCAAACATGTCAACATTGATGAAGATGCCACAGGTTGCCATGGGTCAGATTCAGCTCACAGCAACAACAATAACGTGATGACTAGGATTTGCAGAGTGAATTAATTACTGACAAGAAGAGAGCTCTAAAAATCAACAGGAAGTTCCCATCAAGTCTTGGGCTGACTACTAATCTGTGTATGTGTGTGAAAGAAGTACTGCAAAGAAAAGGTAGAACAATTTTCACATAGGGCAAGGAATAGTTTGTGTAGGAATAGTTTCACACCAGCTAGAGTGAAACAAAGTCTTACAATGTAGAAACCAAAATATTCCTAGTGGTCCAAATTATCAATTGATTCAGGCTGCTGAAGTCCCATCTGACAAAGCATAAAAGAAAGCCTTTAAAGGATCCAACTGTTTCCAAGTAACTTTAAACTAGTCCTTGAACAAAACTCAACACCCAACAAGGTAAAATTAGTAATGTGACATTTAATAAAAAATGATAAGACATGCAAGTGGGAAGGAGGGAGGAAGGAGGAGGGTGTTAATTGCTATGGTGCAGAGTTTCAGTTTACCATGATAGAAAAATAGCATTGATTGAGGGTAGGGTTACACAGCCAATTCATATAATTGTTGTCAATAAGTTGTACAGCTATAAAAAGTAGAATTCACAAAAATTGTGGTATACACGCAAAAACGAACTCCAGATGGATCAAAGACTTAAATGTGAAACCTAGAACTATACAGTTTCTCAAGGAAAATTTAGGCTCAAACTTAAGGGCCGTAATATTTGGTATAAATAGACTACCAAGCATAATTCAAAATGCA
>NW_006921732.1:4071649-4092679 GCF_000298275.1 Orycteropus afer afer
AAGGAAGTAGGAGAGTCAGAAATAAGAGGAAGAAATAGAATGCATGGCTCATTGTGCCTCCGTGAACAACTGCCTCCTTTGCTGTGAGACCAGAAGAACTGGATGGCACCTTGCTACTGTTATTGGACCAAACGCGGGTCCCTGCCCAGTGCACAGTCATACCAGGCCAAAGTGGTTTACACATCGAGATTGAGATGAGAGAAAGTTATTTATTGCAAAGCAGCAATGCAAGGAGTAGGGCTGGTTCAATACCCAGATCTGACTCCCCAAGATGCCATCAAAACACAGCCTTTGTAGGTTTTAGGAGAGGGGGTTGTGCATATTCACAAAAGGTTGAGGAATTTGGGGCGTGAAGGTGAAAGGGGTGATGATTGCAGATGAGTCATACTAGCTTCCTGTTATCAGCTGATAGGGGCTTTGGCAGAGGGGAGAGGGTTCTCAATTAACTTTTGTTCCTTTTTGCCCTATTGCCTGTTCCTGGGCCAGAGTTAATTTACAAGTTGTTTCTAAGATACTTCCTTTCTGCCCTGTTGTCCTTGGGCCAGAATTAATTTACAAGTTGTTTCTAAGATACTTTTAGCGGTCTGTCATCTGCAGGAAGGAATGTTTTCCATTCAGTTCTTTAAGGAACTGAATACTCATCTGTCTGGGGTGGGAAAATAGTTGGGGGTAATTTAGTGTACTTATCTATTCCCATGGGAAGGGGGTCTTATCTAATTATCTGTCTTAACCAGGGTAGGGGAAATACTTGGGGATAATTTAGTTTACTTATCTATTCCCATCTGGGTGCCAGGGTGGGGATTATTTTTACTTTACTTGGTTTCACTACCATGACTTAACATTTTGATCAAAGATTCTTTAGAAGAATCTTTGATCAAAAGGGAGAAAATGCAGAACAGAATTAAGAAATCTCATCCAGAGGCTGGATGAACCTCTGAAACTATTGCTCTGAGGTAATCTAAATCTTAAACCAAAAATATTCCCTGAAATCTTCTTAACAGTAGTTTAGCTTAACTAGTAAAGAAGGTTTGCTTTGAACATTGTATTCTTTTAAGATCTATCTGTAGGGCTCAGATTGACAACAGCAACTCAAAAGGATTAGATAGGAACCTTAAGAGGCAAAGAGTTTGTTAACGGAGGAGGAAGAATTCAGAAAAGGAGGGTAAGAATGGTTTCACAACTCAAAGAATGTAACCAGTGTCCCAGGATTGTACAGATAGAAATTATTGAATTGGTGTATGTTCTGCTGTATCTATTCTCAACAACAACAATGAAATTAGTTACATTTTACAAAATGACAAGGCATAGAAAAAAGAGGAAACTGGTTTATAATGAGAAGAAAAATCAATCAGTAAAGAACAAATCTAGAAATTACACAAATACAGAATTAGTGGACAAGAACATTAAAACAGTTATTGTGACTTTATTTTATATTTAGAAGGTAGCAGAAGGTAGAAGCATGTTGAGAGGAAACATGGAAGATATTTAAAAAAAAAAAAAAAAAAAGACCTCCAAATCAAACTCAATGAGATGAAAATGGCAATGACTGCAATGAAAAATACACCAGATGAAATTAAGAGCGGAACTGACACTGCGGAAGAAAATATTAGTAAACTTGAAAACAAAGCAATAGAAACTATTCTAAATATAACACAAAGAGAAAAGATTGAAGAAATAAAAATTAAAAATGAACAGAGCATTACTGAGCTGTGGAAAACTTTAAGCACCCTAATTGTGTAATTTAGATACTCAAAGGAGAGAAGAGGGGTGGAAAATATTTGAAGTTACAGTGCTGGAAATGTTTTCCAAGTTGAATGAGAACTGTAAATCCATAGACACAATAAATTCAATGACCCTCATTCACAAGGAACATGAGGAAAACTACATTAAGGAATATCACAATTAAATTGCTTAAAACCAGAGATAAAGAAAAGAATCTTAAAAGCAAACCACTAGACATTGCAGCAATATATTCAAAGTACTAAAAAAAAAAAACTATTGATCTATATTCTACGTATGTGAAAATGTCTTTCAAAAGGAAAGCTAAATACTTTTTTAGGCCTATAAAAGCTAAAATAATTTATCACTAACAGACTTGTAGGGGCTCTGGTGTCATACTGCCTAAGGTATTTGACTGCTAACTGGCATTTTAAACCCACTAGCCAGCCACTCCTCAGAAGGAAGGTTGGGTAATCTACTTTCATAGTGATACTGCCTCAGAAACCCAAGGAGGGGTCACTATGAGTCAGATCCAACTTGATGGCAGTGGGTTTTAGTGGAACAGACCTGTACTGTAAGAAATGTTAAAGGAAATCCTTCAAGAAGAATACCAAATGATAGAAATCTAGATCTAAACAAAGGAATGACAAACACCAGAAATGGTAACTATAGGGGCACATATAAAATCTCTTTAAAAGATGATTTATTAAAGCAACAATAATTGCAAAGTATTATGAGGTTTATAACATTTAGAAATAAAATATATACCATATTAGCACAGAGATCAAGGAAGGGGAAATGAAAGTGTACAGATGTAAGTTTCTTATATCACACATGATTTGGTACAATATTACTTGAAAGTAGATTAATAAGTTTAAGATGCATAATACAAATCTTAGAGCAACCACTAGAAACTTTTTTTTAAAAAAATAAAAATATATAGCTAATAATAAGCCAAATAAATAAATGAATAAACCAAAACCATGAGCCAAAAAAGAAGAAAAGTAGAACAAAGAGATGGGACAAATAGAAAATCAATAGCAAGATTACTGATTTAAATCCAGTTGTGTCAGTAATCACATTAAGTGTAAATGGTCTAACCACCTCAACTAAAATATGGAGATTGTCAGATTGGGAAAATAAGCAGAATCAACTATATGTTTTGTATAAGAAACCCATTTGAAATTGAAGGACACACACCAGTTAAAAGTTAAAGAATTGGGAAACAGAAACCATCATAATACTAATAAAAAGAGAGAGTAGCTAATTAATATCAGAAAAAGGGTAAGCTCATTCAAAGGATGCAAAAATTATAAATAACAGGGCTTCAAAATTCATGCAGCAAGAACTGATATAACTGCAAGGAGATACAGATAAATCTGCAGTTACAATTGGAGAGTCCAAAAAACCTTGTCTCAATAATTAATACAAAAGATAGACAGAAACCCATCAAAGATAATAGAAAAATAGAACATAATATTGTTGAGAAGTGGACCTACACAAATATGGTCAATTGATTTTCTATAAAGGTGCCAAGACAATTCACTAGGAAAAGGACAATCTTGTTAACAAAAATGGCACTACTGTAATTATACACATTAATAATTATATTAATTAATAATTAGAATGTAGAATGTACAAAGTATGAATCTAGGAAAATTGGAACTTGTCACAAATGAAATGGAATGCATACAGGTCGAGGTCCTAGGCATTAGTGAGCTGAAATTGATTGGCATTGGTCGTTTTGAATTAGACGATTATATGATCTACTATACAGGAATGACAGATTGAAGAGGAGTGTGACACAGTCATTGTCAAAAAGAACATTTTAAGATGTATCTTGAAGTACAGTGCTACTGTCAGTGATAGGATAATATCCATGGGAGCTCTGGTGGTGTAGTGCCTAAGGCATTTGACTGCTAACCAGAAGGCTGTCAGTTCAAACCCACCAGCCACTCCTCAGAAGGAAGACTGGGCAATCCACTTCTGTAGTGACACCACCTCGGAAACCGAAGGAGGGGTCACTATGGGTTGGGACCAACTCGACGGTAGTGTGTTTTTGTGTTTTACAAGGAAGACCAGTTAATACTACTATTATTCAAGTTTACTTACCAACCACTAAAGCCAAAGATGAAGAGATTGAAGATTTTTACCAACTTCTACAGTCTGAAATTGACCAAACTTTCAATCAAGATGAATTGAAAATTGCTGTTGATTGGAATGTAAAAGTTAGAAACAAAGAAGTAGCATAAGTAGTTGGAAAAGATGGCATTGGTGACAGAAATATCACCAAAGATTGCATGATAGTTTTATGTAACCAATGACTTATTTATTGCAAATAGCTTTTTTCAACAACATAACCAGCAACTATATACATGGACCTTGCCAGATAGAATACACAGGGATTAGATTGACTGTTGTTGTTCAGTGCTATTGAGTCGTCTCCCACTCATGGCCACCTCATGTACAGCAGAATGAAACATTGCCTGGTCCTGTAACCAGCCGCATGATCTTTGCTATACCTGAGTCCATCATTGGCAGCCACTGTGTTAATCCATCTCATAGAGGGCCTTCCCCTTTTTCATTGTCCCTCCACTTTGCCAAGCACAATATCCTTTTTCAGGGAATGGTCCCCTCTTAAAACATGACCAAAATAGGTGAGACAGAGTTTGGCCATTCTCACTTCCAAGGAGCATTCTGACTGCACTTCTTCCAGGACAAATTTGTTAGTTCTTTTAGCAGTCTGTGGTACTTTCAGAATTCTTCAACAACACCACAACTCAAAAGCATCAACTCTTGTTTGGTCTTCCTTTTTCATTTTCCAGCTCTCACATGCATATGAGGCAATTGAAAATACCATGGCTTGTGTCAAGTGCACCTTAGTCTTCAAGGAACTATCTTTGCTTTTCAGCACTTGAAAAAGGTTCTTTGCAGCAGATATGCCCAATGCTATACAACATCTGATATCTTGACTGCTGCTTCCATTGGTGTTGATTGGAGAACCAAGTAATATGAAGTCTTTGGCAACTTTAATCTTTTCTTCATTTATTATGATGCTGCTTATTGGTCCAGTTGTGAGGATTTTTGTTTTCTTTATATTGAGATATAAATGCAGACTATAGTCCTCAATCTTCATCAGTGTTTCAAGTCATCCTCATTTTCAGCAAGCAAAATTGTGTTGTCTGCATAACGTAGGTTGTTAATGAGTCATCCTCCAATCCTGATGCTGTGTTCTTCTTCATATAGTCCAGCTTCTTAGGCTCTTTGTTCAGCATACAGATTGAATAAGTATAGTGAAAGGATACAACCCTTACACGCTCCCTTCTTGATTTTAAACCATGCAGTGTCCCCTTGTTCTGTTTGAACAACAGCCTCCTGGTCTATGTACAAGTTCCACGTGAGCACAATTAAGTGTTCTAGAATTCCTATTTTTCTCAATGTTATCGATAATTTGTTATGATCCACACAATCAAATGCTTTTGCATAGTCAATAAAACACAAGTAAACATTTTTCTGGTTTACTTTACTTTGAGCCAATATCCATCTGACATCAGCAATGGTATCCCTCATTCCATGTCCTTCTGAGTCCAACTTGCATTTCTGGAAGTTCCCCGTCAATATACTGCTGTAACCGTTTTTGAATTATCTTTGGTAATATTTTACTTGGGTGTGATATTAATGATATTGTTCAACAATTTCCACATTCTGTGGGATCACCTTTCTTTGGAGTGGATACAAATATGAGTATTTTCCAGTCAGTTGGCCAGATAGTTGTCTTCCAAATCTCCTGGCATAGCCAAGTGAATGCCTCTAGTGCAGCATCCATTTGTTGAAACATCTCAGTGGGTATCCTTTCAATTCCTGGAGGCTTGTTTTTCGCCACTTCCTCAGTGCAGCTTCGACTTCTTCCTTTAAGACCATTTGTTCTTGAACATATGCCACCTCCTAAAATGGATGAACATCAGCCAATTCTTTTTGGTATGGTGACTCTGTATATTTCTTTTATCTTCTTTTGATGTTTCCTGCATCATTCAATATATTGCACATAGAATTTTTCAGTATTGCAACTTGAGGCTTAAAGTTCCTCTTCAGTTCTTTCAGCTTGAGAAATGCCTAGTGTGTTTTTCCCTTTTGGCTTTCCAACTCCACGTCTTTGCACATTTCATTATAATAATTGACTTTGTCTTCTCGAGCTGCTCTTTGAAATCTTCTGTTTAGCTCTTTTATCTTGTCATTTCTTCCATTTGCTTTAGCTACTCTCCATTCAAGGGCAAGTTTCAGAGTCTCTTCTGACATCCATTTTGGTCTTTTCTTCCTTTCCTTTGGTTTTCTTAATGGATAATGTTCTTGATGTCATCCCACAATTCCTATGGTTTTTAGACTCTGGTGTTCAGTGCATCAAATCTTTTCTTTAAACACTCTCTAAATTCAGGAGGAATATAATCAAGGTCATATTTTGGCTCTCGTGGATTTGTTTTAATTGTCTTCAACTTCAACTTGAATTTGCAAATGAGCAGTTGATAGTCTGTTCTACTCAGCTCCTGGCCTTGTTTTGGCTGAAGATATTGAACTTCTCCATCACCTCTTGCCACAGATATAGTCAGTTTGATTCCTGTGTACTCCATCTGGTGAAGTTCACATGTATAGCACCATTTGTATTGTTGAAAAAAGGTATTTGCAATGAATAAGTCATTGGTCTTGCAAAATTCTGTCATGCAATCTCCAGCATTATTTCTGTCTCCAAGGCCAAATTTTCCAAATACCAGTGATTCTTCTTTGTTTCCAACTTTTGCATTCCAGTCACCAGTGATAATCAGCACATCTTAATTGCATGTTTAATCAACTTCAGACTGCAGAAGTTGGTAAAAATCTTTAATTTCCTTATCTTTGGCTTTAGTGGTTGGTGCATAAATTTGAATGAAAGTAGTATTAACTGGCCTTACTTGTAGGTGTATGGTTATTATCCTATCACCGACAGCATTGTACTTCAGGATACATCTTGAAACATTCTTTGTGACAATGAATGCCAAGCCATTCCTCTTCAATTTGTCATTTCTGGCATGGTAGCTCATATGGTTATCTGATTCAAAATGGCCAAAACTGGTCCATTTCAGCTCACTGATGCCTAGGATATCAATCTTTATGTGTTCCATTTCATTTTTGACAACTTCCAATTTTCATAGATTCATACTTCATACATTCCATGTTCCAGTTATCAGTGGATATTTGCAGCTGTTTCTTCTCATATTGAGTTATGCCACATCAGCAAGTGGGGGCACCAAAAGCTCTATTTTATCCATATCATTAAGGTAGACTCTACTCTGATGAGGCAGCTCTTTCCCAGTCCTATTTTGAGTACCTTCTTATCTGAAGGGCTCATCTTCCTGCACTGTATCGGACAGTGTTTCAGGGCTATTCTTAATATTTTCCAGTAATGTATCAGACAGTGTTTCACTACTATTCATAAGATTTTCACTGGCCAATTCTTTGAGAAGTAGATGGCCTCTTCCTTCTTCCAAGTCTATCTCAGTCTGGAAGCTTCACTGAAACCAGTCCATCACGGGTATCCCTGCTGGCACAGCCTCCAGCATCACAGCAACATGCAAGCCACCACAGTACGACAAACCGACAGACAAGTTCATCTACCTTAGCTGTTGCAACTGCTCCGCTCACTTCCTGGGCTTCGTCCTACCTGTTCCTGCAGGCCCTGTCTGCTGCTGCTCCCTGCTGCCTGGGGGCTGTCCCCCACCCTCCTTACCTGTTCCACCCTCCGGCCCTGTCTGCCGCTGCTCCCTGCTGCCTGGGAGCTGTCTCCTGCCCTCCTTACCTGACTATGTCTGTGAAAAGAGGCGATGGAGAATCTTAGTATCATCAGTCAAAATAGGCCAGGAGTTGACTGTGGAACAGACCGTCAATTGTTCATATGAAAGTTCAAGTTGAAGCTGAAGAATATTAAAACAAGTCCACGAGAGGTAAAATACAACCTTGATTATATCTCACCTGAATTTAGAGACCATCTGAAGGACAGATTTGACACATTGGACACTAGTGACCAAAGACCAGATGAATTGTAGGATGACATTAAGAATATCAGAGATGAAGAAAGCAAAAGGTCATTTAAAAGACAGGAAAGGAAGAAAAGATCACAATGGATCTCAGAAGAGACTTTGAAACCTGTTCTTCAATGGAGAGTAGGTAAAACAAATGGAAGAAATGATGAAATAAAAGAGCTGATCAGAAGATTTCAAAGCATGGCTTGAGAAAATAAAGCAAAGTATTATAGTGAAATGTGCAAAGACCTGGAATTACTAACCCAAAAGGGAAGAACATGCTTAGCAGTTCTCAAGCTGAAAGAACTGAAGAGACAAATTCAAGCAACTGGTGTCTTAAAAGCTTGCAAACTGCCATCTAAGATGCAACAGTTAGTCTGTCCTCATGCAGAGCTAAGAAGATTGAAGAAAATCAAAGACGCATGAAAACAATTAATCTAAGAGACTACTGGATCATGTGAACTTCAGCCTACATAATCCTGAGATCAGAAGAAGTAGATGGTGCCCAGCTATCACTGTCAACCACTTGGAAAGGGATCACAATAGGGGATCCTAAATAGAATGGGAGAAAAATGTGGAACAAAACTCACAATCATGAAAAAAGACCAGGATACTGGTCTATAGAGACTAGTGAAATGCCTAAGCTTATGGCCCCTACTGGGAGCTCTGGTAGCATAGTGGCTAAGGCACTTGACTGCTAACCAGAAGGCTGGTGGTTCAAACCCACCAGCCACTCCTCGGAAGGAAGATGGAGCAATCTGCTTCCATAGTGATACTGCCTCGGAAACCCAAGGAGGGGTCGCTATGATTCAGGTACGACTCAACGGCACATAACAACAACATGGCCCCTACTCACCTTTTGAGTCTAGAATTGAACTGACTTCCATGGCTTCCAGCCAAACAATAGACAGGCCTGCAAGGCGAACAATTATACTAAGTAGGTACACTCCTTAGAATAATCAACTGTGGGAGATCAGAATGGCAACATTTACACATGAAGATAGCTCAGAGTGCAGGAATGCTAAGGAAAGAAGGACACAGAGAAAATGAAACCACAGGGAGGAAGTGGGAAGACAGCTGTTCCATTATGGGGATTACAATCAATGTTGTGAAACAACATGTATATGAACTCTTGAATGGAAAACTAATTTCATCTGTAAACTTTTCACTGAAATCAAAATTAAAAAAAAAAATTCTCAGATACTTTCATCTGGCTTACACTTGCTACTAAACCAAAAATTTCATACAAGTGAAAAGATGTTTATTTCTGTTTTGTTTTATTGTCTGTAGTATCAGTTGAAGTAGAAATTAGCCTATTCTAATCTGAGTTAGATATTCCATATTCTTCCTCAAGGTGGTTGATCTAGCAGATGGAGAGTTAATATCTGTATATCAGACTAGCATAGTATAATCTAATTCTGCATTTCATTCTCCCTGAAATTTAACTTTTTCCCTGTGGTGCAATGAATTACTAAATTTGGCTCTTCTACCCGTGGTCTTTGTGATTCCCACCAGATGATTGGGTCGAACTATGCAAATGTGAGGTGCTTATGTCCCACCAATGAGATTGGGTAGCTTGCTAATGTAAATAAGGTACATGTACTGTTGTGGGAGTGGGACTGTGTAAATAAAGTGTATAGAATCCTAATGTAGGGATTGGTTAGTTTTGCTATCTCTCTAGGCTTAAAATGAGCCATCCCAGAGGTCAAAAGGGGTGATCTCACTACCAATAGGACAGAGACAAGCTGAGAGTGGAATGTGTCCTTGAATCTGAGATCTCTGAGCTGAGGAGATCACAGAGATGGCAGTGGCAGCAGCAGCAGAACTGAGACACCAGCACAAGACAGAGGTGCAGGCTTGCCAGCCCACATAGTGAGAAAGCTGAGTGCCTTAGGGCCGGAGGCTTGTTGACAGAGTGGGGTGCACCTAGGTGCATCTATCAGCGGAGCTAGAAGAGCTTTGTAACACTTGTCTGAGAAGGATGGAGGCCAGGCCGGAAGGCCAACGGCCCAAGAGAGGCATGCCTATGTGTATGGCAGAGGAGAGACTGTCCTGATCAAAGAATTGTATCCTGAGCATTCCTGAACCTGAATTACTTCCATAACAAATCCCATAATCATGATGGGGTGGGGAGAAGAAGAACCGATGATATTGAAGAAAGAAATCCAGACTGCACTGAAGGAATTTGTGAAAAAACAGGCTCCAGGAATTGACAGAACACCCATTGAGATGTTTCAACAAATGGATGCAGCACTGGAAGCTCTTGCTCATTTATGCCGAGAAATTTGGAAGACAGCTAGCTACCTAGTCAATTGACTGGAATAGATCTGTATTTGTGCCCATTTCAATGCTGACTTGATGGCACCTAACAACAGCAAAAGGTGGTCCAACAGAATGTGGACAATGTCATTAATATCATAAGCAAGTAAAATTTTGCTGATGACAATTCAAGAATTATCTTGAATAATTCAGCATTACATTGACAGAGAACATCTAGAAATTCAAGCTGGATTCAGAAGAGCAAGTGGAATGAGGAATATCGTTCTTGTTGTCAGATGCATCTTGTGTGAAAACAAAGAATAGCAGAAAGATGTTTATCTGTGTTTTATTGACTACATAAAGGCATTTGACTATGTGGATATAACAAATTGTGTGGATAACATTGCAAAGAATAGGAATTCCAGAACACTTAATTAGGCTCCTAAGGAATCTGTACATACATCAATAGGCAGTCATTCAAACAGAATAAGGGACTCTGGATGGTTTAAAATCAGGAAGGGCATGTGTCAGAGTTGTATATTTTCACCACAATTATTCAATCTCTGTGCTGAGCAGATAATCTGAACTGGACCATCTGAAGAAGAATGTGGCGTGAGAATTGGAAGAAGATTTGCTAACAACCTGCAATATCCAGATGACACAACCTTGCTTGATGAAAGTGCAGATGACTTGAAACACTGATGAAAATCAAAGACTGCAGTCTTCAGTATAGATTACACCTCAGCTTAAAGAAAACAAAAATTTTCACAACTAGACCAATAAGCAACATCACGATAAATGGAGAAAAGATGGAAGTTGTCAAAGATTTCATTTTATTTTGATCTACTGTCAACACCCATGGAAACAAAAGTCAAGAAATCAAATGTCATCATATTGCATTGGGCAGATCTGCTGCAAAAGACCTCTTTAAGGTGTTAAGGAGCAAAGATGTCACTTTGAAAACTAAGTGTGCTTGACCCGAGCCGTGGTATTTTCATTAGCCTCATGTGCACGTGAAAGCTGGAAATGAATAAGGAAAACTGAAGAAAAATTGATGCATTTGAATTGTAGTGTTGGTGAAGAATACTGAAAATACCATGGACTACTAGAAGAATTAACAAATCTGTCTTGGAAGAAGCACAGCTGGAATGCTCCTTAGAATCAAAAATGTCCAGACTTCATCTCAACTTATGTTGTCAGAAGATAATGGTCCCAGAAGGATATCATGCTTGGTAACGTAGAGGATGAGCAAAAAAGCAGGAGCCCTTCAATGAGATGGATTGACAGTGACTGCAATGATGGACTCAAGCATAGCAAGGGTTGTGAGGATGGCTCAGGAGTGGGCCATGTTTCTTTTTGTTGTACGTAGGTTCACTGTGAGTTGGAGCTGACTGTGTGACACCTAACAGCATAATTATATTGTGAAATATAAAAAATGAAACTTCACCCTTAACTTACACCATGTGCAAAAATTAACTGCAAATAGTTCATAGAGTTATATGAAAGAGTTAAAACTATAACACTTTTCAAAGAAAACCTAAGATAAAAATAAAGATAGAAGTATCCTTGAGTTTGGGGAAGGGGTATGAGGGAATAAAGGACTTAAGAAAACTTTTGGGGGTGGTACAGTGCTGTTTTTATAGCTATATATATATGTCACAATTCATCAAAAAGTATAAATATATGTAGTTTGTCTATTATTTTCAATATAACCATAAAAAATAAAACAAATATTTTTCTAATTATGTAGGAGAGTTCCAAACTTTTATCAGGTCAGTGGGAGAATGGAGCAAAGAGTTAGCCTAATGTTAAAACATCATGCAGTGGGGGCTCAGGACCGTAGTCTTGGGATACACTAAGGTCAGTTGGTATAACATAGTCCACAAAGACAGTGTTCTACAGCCTACCTAGGTGAGTAGAGACTGGGGTCTTAAAAGCTTGTGAGCATCCATCTAAGGTGCAACTGTTGGTCTCTCCCCATCCAAGCAAAGAAGAATAAAGAAAATTAAAGACACATAGAAACCACACATCCTCAACTTCCATAACTCTGAGACCAGAAGAACTAGATAGTGCCTTACTACTATTGTTGACCGCTCTGAAAGGGGTCACATTAGGAGGTCCCAGATAGAGTGGGAGAAGAGTGTGGAATACAACTCAGAATCGTAAAAAAAGACCAGGCTTACTGGTCTCATAGAGAACTGGTTGGACCCTTGAGACTATAGCCTTTTAGATGCCCTTCAAATCTGAACCCACCCCTGTGGCTCAGCTTTCAGCCAAACAATAAACAGGCATATAAGGTAAACGGTAATATCAGGGAGGTATATGCTCATTAGAGCAATCAACCATAAGAGATCAAAAGGGCAGCTTTGCCCAGGGATAAAGCTAAGAAGGCAGGAAGGACTAAAGGAAAGGATGAACACAGGGAGGAAGCAGGAAGAGCGTTATTACATTGTGGAGTGTGCAATGAATGTCATAAACAAAATGTGTATGAATCATTGAATGGAAAACCAATTTGCACTGTAAACGCTAACCTAAATCACAATAAAAAAAAAAATTGTCCTAAAAAAAAAAAAAACACAGCAACAACAAGGTTTTCTTAACTCTTTACTCATGACTTGAGAGATAGGAATAGGGACTTTTATGTTGTATGCAATAGAGTCCAAGAATCTGTGAAATGGCATAATTTTACAATTCTTGCATAGTTTAGGCTAAAAGATAGACTGTGTGGCCTCATGAGATACTTTCCCATTCTAAAATTCTAGAATAAGAGTTCTAGTTTATTTTTATTGACAGCTACATATAAACTGGGGAGCTCTGGTAACATAGTGCCTAAGGCACTTGACTGCTAACCGGAAGGCTGGTGGTTCAAACCCACCAGCCACTCCTCGGAAGGAAGATGGGGCAATCTACTTCTGTAGTGATACTGCCTCGGAAACCCAAGGAGGGGTCGCTAAGGGTTGGATCTGACTCAACAGCACATAACAACAACAACAACACATATACTGCAGAGAAGTGTGACATTACAAAACTTATTTTGAAGAGTTCATTGTAGCACGAAGAACAGATAGATTCAAAATCTGTTTGAGGAGTGTTTGATTTTCTGGGCTTCAAAGAATAAATTTCTTTTATATTAGAGGAGAAGTAGCTGATAGTCTTCTTTTCAAAGGAATAAAAGGAGTTGGTGAATAGTGCAGAAAAAGGAGGTGATGTTCCATTGATTCTTAGTATTGCTATTCCAAGTGTTAAAAGCAGAAGAGTATTTAACAATATATATAAATGCTAGAGCATCCCCACTACACCTCTGTAGGCCTCTGTACCTCACCACCTGCAGCAGTGGGGAGCTGCTTACCTCTCACACTCAGGATAAGACTAGCCCTACCCCATGGCTCTATATGCGTATTGACAGGAGTGAACAGGGACTCTAGGACTCTGTGCTTCTAGCCAAATGTCTACCTTTCCTTATCTCTCAGTGGTCACAACTTTTTGTCTTGAAACCCTCAGCTCTAATCTCATTTATATTAAGTACCACAAGATGCCCTGGCCTCCTGTGATATCCCTCATCCCCTACAGTCTAACTTCTACCTCTGTACGTCTTTCTGATCCCATTTCTTACTCCTTTTAGAGAAAACCCTAAGGCTCAAGGATAAGTCTTCTTTGTCTCTGCTTATTTCCTTGGTGACCTTAACCAGTTTCACAGGCTTAAACATTATCTCTCTGCTGATTTCTCCTGTCTGCCTTCAGCCTGAATCTCTCGCTGTTTTGTAGACTTGAGTATCTTCCTGTTCACTTGACATTTCTACTTGCACAGGCATCTCAAGCTTAATAAATCATACTCTGACCTGCTGATCTTTCCTCAAAAGCTATTTTCCTTGCAGTTTTCCCTATATTGGTTTATGACCCAGGTCCAAAACTTTGGAGTCATCTTTATATTTTCGTTCATACCCTACATCCAATCCATCAGGAAATTATGCTCGCTCTACCTTCCAAATTTATCTAGAATCCAACAAGTCCTCAGTCCTTGGACCAACCTTGGTCTAAGTTAATGTTATCTCTGACCTGAATTTATGCATTAGCCTTCTAACTGGTCTTCCTGTTGGTACTCTTGCCACATTCTGAATGATCTTGTTAAAACTTTAGTCAAATCATGTCACTTTTCTGCTCAAAATCCTCCAAAGCCTTTTCATCCCAAACAAAATCTAAAGTCCTCTGTACCATTTGTACCTCTTAACTCATTATCTCTCTGATCTCATTTCTTTCACCTCTTCCTCTTCTGTCACTCAGCTGCAACCACACTGTCCTCCTTAATGTCCCCTGAGCTTGGCAGGCATACCACCATACTACCACCTGAGAGCCTTTTTGCACATGCTGTTCTAAGTACTGCAAGGTTCTTCCTTAGCTATCCCCATGACTTTGACTTCACTCTTTCAGTAAGGTCTCCTCCCACTGTGCTATATAAAATTGGACAATTCAGCCAAACAATAAACAGGCATATAAGGTAAACGGTAATATCAGGGAGGTATATGCTATTCCCAGTCCCCTTTCCATGCTTTATTTTTCTGGGTAGCACTTACTATCTCTCATTTTATATGCTTCATTTATTTATTTTGTTTATCTTCTCTCCTAACACACACAAGAATATAAGCACCAGGAGGCAAAGATTAGGTTTGTTCACTACTGAATAAACCAAGCACTGTTTAATACAGTGCCTGACACATACTGTTGTTGTTTTTATGTGCCGTGGAGTCGGACCCGACTGATAGCGACCCCTCCTTGGGTTTCCGAGGCAGTATCACTACGGAAGTAGATTGCCCCATCTTCCTTCCAAGGAGTGGCTTCTGGGTTTGAACCGTCAGCCTTCTGGTTAGCAGTCAAGTGCCTTAGCCACTATGCTACCAGAGCTCCCTGATACATACTAGTGCTCAATTAATGTCTGTTAAATTAATGAATGAAGGCTCCTAGATGATGATATATAGACCCTTAGAACTGGAAGGTGAGTTCTAGCCTCTAGACACTAGTGAATTCCAGCTAACCTGGAGGGATACGTATTTACATCTTTCCTAAAAAGCTCCAGGAAGATATGTTCTTTCCCTTGTTCCACTATTACTCCTCTCAGTGTTTATTTTGCAGTTCTATTTCTGTGCCTTTGGTCATACTGTGTCCTTTATGCATAATATTTTTTGTCTGTACCTGATCTCAAAGCCAATTCAAATGGTACAGCCTTTAGGAACCTTCCTAGAATTCTTCCTCCCCCAGACAGGATGAGTCTTCATATCCTCTATGTCCCTGCTGTACTTAACCATGTAACATGTACAGCTGATGAGTATGAATCACTTCCCACTTGGATTGTCAGCCCCTTGAAGGCAGCATGCATATCTTTGATTCTTCACAATTTCTTGGTGTAGTAGCTCATTTTCATAGATTTTCCACACATCTGAGTAATTCTTCCTATTTAAAGTCTTTGTTAATTGTTTATAAATGTTTATATAATTGCATCACTGAAACATACTCTTATTAGATACCTAATCCACTTGACACTACAATTATAAATGAACCAAGAATTTTTTTTAAAAAATCATGCTCTAACATTTACTTTCAGTATCACTCTAGGAAGAAGACAAACCCTCTAAATCTATTTCTACTCACCCAGCTTACTAATTAATAAACAAATATTTATTGAGTGCCTTCCCTGAGCAAAGCTCTGTGCTAAGCCTAACACATCATTCAAATTGTAGCTGCTTCTCAAGACCTTAAACTTCTTCTCCATAACTTCTTTCTAGTTCAAATAAAAAGATTAAATAAACGAGTTTTGTAGTTTTTAAAACATTAGATCTTGGAGAAGAAATTGAAGGATACGGTGTGTTTATTCAGAGGTGGGTTAGATGTTGTAACTCCTCTTTCATTCATCCCTCCAGCATAATCATCCCTAGAGCTATATTCTTCTAGTTGTCTCTTGTAATTTTTGTGGCTGGTTAGCCCCAAGGGATGGAAAACATGGAGAGTTATAGCTCATATATTGCTTCACTTGATGTCTGGAAATGGTTGTTTTGAGATAATACCCATGTAGCATTTTAGCTCAGTGCCTGGCTCAGGGTTAACTCTCACATTCCCACCCTTGCTAAAAAAAAACAAACAAACCTCACTGCCATCAAGTTGATTCCAACTCATAGTGAGCCCCTTTGGGTTTCCAAGGCGGTAGATTTTTACAGAAATAGATTGCCAAGTCTTCCTTCCACACAGTGGCTGGTGAGTTTGAACTGCCAGCCTTCTGATTAGCAGTCATGTGCCTTAGGCACTACCCTACCAGAGCTCCACTGGCTCATGGTTAGCACTTCATAAATGTTAACTCTGTTACCAAGCTGTTGTCACAGCCATTTCTTTCCTTGCCTTTTATCAGTAGGTCATTTTCACTGATGGGTGAGCTTTTAGCAAGGATCTGAGTTCCATTATCCATAAGAAGTACCCAGTTGGTTGACTGATTTGCTGCTAATTTTAAGGTTACTTTAAGATTCTGTAGGCAGGTTTGAAAAGAAACACACAAATTTTATTTAACAAGCAATCAGTGCTTATTATGTGCCTGGTGTTATTCTAAGTACTTTATAAATATTGTTTAATTCTCTAAACTCTGTTGTTGTTGTTATGTACGTACCGTCAAGTCGGACCTGACTCATAGTTGACCCTTCCTTGAGTTTCTGAGGCAGTATCACTACGGAAGTAGATTGCTCCATCTTCCTTCCGAAATAGTTATTTTTATTATCTCATTTTACAGAAGAGAAAACTGATACCCAAAGAGAGGTAAAGTAACTTGCCCAAAGGTACACAGCTAGTTAATAGCAAAGCCAGGATTCAAAGGCAGGAGTCTGGCTCCAGAGCCCTTGCTGTTAATCACAATCCAAAGCTGAATGTGGATGATGCCATGTAAGAAATAACAAAGAATGTGCTTTGGCAGTTCAAGAAGGGTTGTGAGGGAGAATTGTCACATTTGTGTCTGGTTGGGGGTTAAAGGAGGTTATATGCAGGAATTGGTATTTTGGGGAATCCTTGTTTTAAGAACCAGCCTTTTCAGAGGCCTGGATATGGGAGAGGAAAACAAACAAACAAACAAAAACAAATTCACTGCCATCGAGTCATTTCCGACTCATAGTGACACCCCCCCCATTGGGTTTCCGAGGCTCGAAATCTTTATGGAAGTAGATCGCCCTGTCTTCCTTCCACGGAGCAGTGGTGGGTATGAACTACTGACCTTCCAGTTAGCAGTCAAGTGCCTTATCCACTATGCCACCAGAGCAACTTGGGAGAAGAAAAGGGAGGCTAAATAATAGCATGTACACAGAGTCAAAGATAGGGAATGTTGGAGCATCAGGCAGGGAAGCCCTAGTTTGGGGCTAGAGCATATGATGCTTATTTGGAATAGACGCCAAGGTGGAGAAGCTGTAACTAGATAAGCATTCTCCTTTTTGTAAGTATGGAAACAATATGTGGAATGAATTGGCACAGATAGAGACTGACTATAGGAAAACGAGGTAGAAAAGGGTATTGTGTCCAGATGAGAGGTAAGTAGGTCTTAAACTAGGGTAAAGGTAGGGATAGATATAAGAGATTACAGAATTTATGCCCAAGACCATGTATAGGGTTTGCAAACAATGTTTCTACAAGTGTATTTGTATGTTTTGTAAGAATTCGCAGGTATATAGTAGAGCTGACAAGGGACAAGGTTGCAGTCACTTCTTGGCCACAGCCAACTACCCTGAGGGAATGAGTAGTTGGACCTGTGGGCTCGGGTCCATGGTTACAGGGGACATCAAGCTCAATTGGCATAACATACTACATAAAACATTGTTCCATCTCCTACTTTGGCAAGTAGCGACTGGGATCTTAAAAGCTTGCCAGCAGCCATCTAGATGCAATGGTGGGTTTCTCTTCATCCAGAGCAAAGAAAACCAAAGATTCATGGAAGCAGTTAGTCCAAGGGACTGGAACATCATGTGATCCACAACCTATACAACTATGAGACCAGAAGAGCTAGATGGTGCCTGGCTACCACTGTCAACCACTCAGAGGGAGATCTGTGTAGGTGATCCTGGATAGAGTGAGAGAACAATGTGGAACAAAACTCAAGATCATTTAAAAAAAAAAAGGGACCAGTTTTGCTGGTCTGATAGAGCCTCATGGAACCACTGAGACTATGGCCCTTAGCTGCTCTTCAGGTCTGGTATAGAACCCACTCCTGTGGCCTCCAGCCAAATAAAAGGTAGGCATGTGAGCTGAACATTTACATTAGGTAGATACACTCTTGGAGAGAACAGTCATTGGAGAATACAAGGGCTGTGTATGCTCAGGGACACAGCTCCAGGAGCAGGAGTACGTGGGAGGGAAGGACACAGGGAAGAGCTAACTATGGGGAAGAAGTGGGAGGGGAGCTGTTGCATTGTGGGAAATTGCAGTCAGTGTCATGAGGCAAAGTGTATGTGAGCTGCTGTATGGAAAGTGAATTTGCTCTGTGAACTTTCACCAAAATCACAATTAAAAAAAAAAAAAAAAGATATTACAGAATTTTAATTGATAGAGCAGAAAAATAGCCCAACTAAAATGGAATGTCGAGTATTTTATATTGTCATATAAGTTTATTTTACAGTCACTAAGGACCTTTCAGTATCTAGGAAACCCTCCTTTTGTTGTAAATGAATCTTGGTGTAAGGGAAAGAAAAATCCATCCATTTGTCATTAAAGGAATATGAAATTTGTTTACTTCGTTGGGTTTGAAATTGATATCCAGGGAAATGATTTCCTTAGAGGCCAGCTAATTTATTCAGAATGTCTGAATTGAAAATGTTTCATAATCCTCTAATGTAGACAGAATTAGAAACCACTTTAACTTAATGATTTGGAAGAAGTGATGGATATAATGTTCTTTAAAATTGCTACATGTGATCATCTCAGTTCTTTTCATGTGCTACAAATATAAATTGCAAATAAGAACCTAAATCAGTCTATCAGTTGACTTTGCTAAGCAGGAATCTTCTAGCTGACTCATTCTGTTTGCAGAAGATTTACTTAAAAGTAACCTTTGGACACTCTGATAGAAGTGGTTTGGATCAGTGACATTGATAAACCTTAGTGTTGGGGGAATATACAATTATTGTTTGGGTACCTCTGGTAATACAGTAATCTATTGAAATGTTGAGTTTGCAAGAATTATAAGGTAAAGCCAGGAGATGATGATGCCTTAAAAGTATATTGATTCAGAAATACAAAAGGTATGAAGACATGTGTCTGGTATTCTTCAAACTGTGGTATTCTGGTTTATAATATAGAAGGAAGAAGAGAATAAAACAAACAGTTTTTTAAAAAGATTTTTGAAGTATTTAAAAATATTGGAACACAAAGTTGGACAAATAGGATAGCATAAAGAGAAAAATGGGAAATGAATTATCATTTAACTTTTCAAGCCTATTTCAACAAGAGGTCAAAGGTTAGTATCAAGATAATATAAATTTAGATTCCTGTGCTTATTTTTCTGGTTAGATCCAGAATTATCATCTTAAATCTTTTGGTAAGAACAAAAAAAATTACTGATTTTATTGAATATATCTAACTTAAGTCAGTAAGATTAAGAAACAATGTAGTTCATGTATTTCTAGAGGAATGCCCTTGTTCTTTTGTATGTATTTGGAAAAAGAAGGTAGATGTCCTTAATTATGGGACATTCTTTTTTTTTTTTAATAGTGATTTGGGAGCTCTGGTAACATAGTGCCTAAGGCACTTGACTGCTAACCAGAAGGCTGGCAGTTCAAACCCACCAGCTACTCCTCAGAAGGAAAGTTGGGCAATCTGTTTTTATAGTGATACCGCCTTGGAAATCCAAGGACGGGTCACTGTGAGTCGGGTCCGCCTCAACGGCATATAACAACAACAATTGTGATTTGGGTGAAAGTTTCCAGAGCAAATTCATTTTCCATAAAGCAGTTCATACACATTTTGTTTCATGAGTTGACTGCAATTCCCCATAGTTTATCAGCTCTTTTCCCACTTCCTCCCTGTAGTTACTTCTTCCCTGTGTTCTTCCTCTCATGCACTCCTGCCCCCTTGAGCTGTCTCCCTGTGCAAATCCTGCCCTTCTATTCTCCCACGATTGATTGTTCCAAAGAGTGTATCTACCTGATGTAAATATTCACCTTATATTCCCATCTGTTGCTTGCCTGGAAGCCACAGGAGTGAGTTTAGTTCAAGACCTGAAGGGTACCTAGGGGTCATAGTCTCAGGGTTTCCACCAGGCTCTTATCAGACCAGCAAACCTTGTCTTATTTTTTATGATGTTGGGTTTTGTTCCACATTGTTCTCCCACTCTATCCAAGATCTCCTACATAGATCCCCCTCTGAATGGTTGACAGTGGTAGCCAGGCACCATCTAGTTCTGGTCTCATAGTAATATAGGCTGAGGATCACATGCTCTACTCGTCCCTTGGACTAATTGTTTCCATGAGTCTTTGGTTTTCTTCATTCTTCTTTGCTCTGGATGAGAAGAAACCCATTGTTGCATCTAGATGGCCGCTTGCAAGCTTCTAAGACTCCAGTTGCTACTCACCAAAATAGGATGTGGAACAGTGTTTTTGTGTAGTATGTTATGCCAATTGAATTTGATGTCCCCTGTGACCATGGTCCTGAGCCCACAGGTCTAAATACTCACCCCTTCAGAGTAGCTTGCTTTGGCCAAGAAGCTGCCATGACCTTTGGGACATTTTTTTTTTTTTTAATTGTGATTGGGGCGAAAATTTACAGAGCAAATTCACTTCCCATACAGCAGTTCACATACACTGTCTCATGACATTGACCACAATTCACCACAGTGCAACAGCTCCCCTCCCACTTCCTCCTGACAGTCACCTCTTCCCTGTGTCCAGCCTTCCATGCACCCCTGCCCCCTGAGCTGTCTCCCTGTGTATAAGCAGACCATCTTTCTCCCATAATTGTTCTCTCCAAGGAGTGTATCTACCTCAGGTAAATG
>NW_006921732.1:4092989-4131186 GCF_000298275.1 Orycteropus afer afer
GGACTAATTGTTTCCATGAATCTTTGGTTTTCTTCATTCTTCTTTGCTCTGGACAAGGAGAGACCCATTGTTGCATCCAGATGGCTGCTTGTAAGCTTTTAAGATCCCAGTCGCTACTCGCCAAAGGAGGAGGTAGAAAAATGTTTTCTGCAGTATGTTATGCCAGTTGAGCTTAATGTCCTCTGTGACTATGGTGGGAAGTTGTTTTGAACTTAGAATTTGTGTACACCTACTCCTCATTTACCAACTATCTTGTTATCCAACATTTTGCATTTATGACAATAGTAAAAAAAAAAAAAAAAATCTAGCATCCAACTTTGTTTTGCATTAACAACGTACATCTGGCAGTAACAAATGCCATGGTGCAAGGTGAGATAATGCTGACTGTGATGGTTAAGGTTATGTGTTAGCTTAGTTGAGCTGTGATTCTGAGTGGTTTGGCAGTTATGTGATGATGTAGTCATCTTCCATTTTGTGATCTGATGTGGTATCCTCCACGTTTGTGTAACACAACTTTTCACATAATGACCTAATGTTTGGAATCTAATCATGTCAATAAGTGAAGAGACTGTATATACCACCAAAGAATCCAATGAATAGAAAATAGTACTGTAATTAGCAAAATTAATTTTAATTACTTGAATTCAGTACAGCAATAAGATGATAAAAAATATAAAATGTGTTATGTACTTAGATTATAACACAAATCATTTATAAACTGTACAGAGAGTTTTGATATATGTTGATTTTTTTCCTCCTTATGGTTGACTGTGACTTACCACTTTGTTTTCATTATGTAGTAGCCCCTTTGCCACTTTTATCAGTAATATTAGATTGCTAATTTTGTCTTTGAGAAGGTAAAGGACTTGTACCATGTCAGACAGAAAAATGTCTATCCTTGGCAGAATAAGGTTAATCCTTTTCTTTGATTGCAGATGATGAAAGCCATGAACAAGTCTAATGAGCATGTCCTGGCAGGAGGTGCATGCTTTAATGAGAAGGCGGACTCCCATCTGGTGTGTGTACAGAACGATGATGGGAACTATCAGACCCAGGCCATCAGTATTCACAACCAGCCTAGGAAAGGTGAGCACTGGAGCTTGTTGAGATTATGATAAAGGAAGGTCATATTGGACACGGAGAGTTGGATGTTTCAGTTCCATAACTATCACATTCTAGGTAGGTGCTGACAAACAAGTTAATTAACCTGTCGAGGCACATGATCTAGGAATATATTGACTCCTGGAGAGTTGCAAATGGTACTTCTATTGTTATTGAGGGAAACGTATTTTGAAAATGCTGCCTCAGGATATCGATAGGCTCAGCATTGGCATTTGAAGATAGGAGACTAGGCCCCATAGTGAAGGTATGCTTAGGTAGAGTCGGAGCTTATTGAGTGACCATACCCAAAGAATGTTCACTGTTAGATTGATAGGAGTCCAAAAGAAGGCCTCTGGGTTAAGTCCTCTCAGAGTTGTCTCATTTCTTAGGAGATCACTAGAACTGAAGAATGTATACCCCAGATCTGCTAAATCACAGTTTGTATTTTAACAGCTTCCCTCCATGATTCAAATGTATCTTAGAGTTTGAGAAGCATTTCTCCAAGTGGCATTTCCTCAAATGTTTTCTCTGTTTATATATATATATATATATATATAAACAAACCAAACTGAGTGCCATTGAGTTGACTGCAACTCATAGCGACCCCTCCTTGGGTTTCTGAGGTGGCATATCTATGGAAGTAGATTGCCCAGTCTTCCTTCTGAGGAGTGGCTGGTGGATTTGAACCATCAGCCTTCTGGTTAGCAGTCAAATACCTTGTGTGTGTGTGTTCAATAAGTAAATAAATAAAGCCTTGCTTGGTAAGTCAGATTTGAGAAACCCTGGGTTAAACAAGTTTAAGCAGGTTTATTTACTTAACATGCTCACATGACTTTTCAGAGTCTTTAACAAACTGATATGTATTGTGAGACGTATCTAAGTGGAGCATAATGCTTAGCCCTTCCCATATTTACTTCACTGTCAATCTTTTTACTTTCAAAGTATCTCCCAGAACTAGCTTTCTTTATTATGTTTTGTGAAACACTTCTCTGGTAGGTATACTGTAAGTTTCTGTTTTCAATATATTTTTAAAATCAGTTAATTGGTGAAACATAAAAGGAATATTTTGAAATAAGATAGTTGGTACATCTACAATTCTCCTTTTAGTTAAATCATATCTAGACTATTTGAGTAAGTTCTAGATATCATTAATGTAAGAACATTGATAAAACTAGAGGATTTCCAGAGGAGGATTCAAGTCCTGTGAGAAGTGTGGAAACTAGGCAATGGGAAGACTTCTTCAATAAATTATAAATGTTTAAACTAGGAAAGTATAGACTGGAAGACAAGGATGATGACTGTCTCTGTTTTCTAAATTATCTATTATGTAGAAATAAGACAACTTATTCTGTATAGCTACAAAAGGCCAAACAGCACCAATGAGTAAATGATACAGGGAGCTAGACTTTTTTCAATTTGGAAGTACACTCTTATATTAGAATAGACTGCCTTATGCTATTATGGAAGCTCTGGTAGCCAGTGCTTAAGGCATTTGACTGCTAACCAGAAGGCTGGCCATTCAAACCCACCAGCCACTCCTTGGAAGGAAGGTTGAGCGATCTACTTCTGTAGTGATACTGCCTTGGAAACCCAAGGAGGAATCGCTATGAGTCGCATCTGACTTGACGGCAGTGAGTTTGGAGTTTTGGGTTTATGCTATTATGGCCCCCATCACTAGAAGTCTCTGACAAAAGCTGTATGTAAGAGATGATATAGGGAAAATGGGTGGGAAATTGTTTTAGCTCAGTCAGTTTAAGATGTGGAAATTCAGGAAAATAAGTGTAGTGGAGTTCTCATAAAACTAAATGCAATTAAATATCCTTTGTGGCATAGTGCCTAAGGCATTTGACTGCTAACCAGAAGTCTGGCGGTTCAAACCCACCAACCACTCAGGGCAATCTACTTCCATAGTGATAACCCGGAAACCCAAGGTGGTGGGGTTGCTATGAGTTAGATCTGACTCAATGGAAGTGAGTTTGGATTTTGAGTGAGTTTATTTTATGAAGAGGTAGTGAGAATAGGAGTTTTTAAAATGGAAGTTTGTTTTGTTTTTTTAATAACTCTGCTTGCAAAGATAAAATAATTGGCAACTACATCTCTATCTTCAAATATATTTGATCTAAAATATCTGGAAACCAATAGATTAGATTAAATCAGATGTTAGCAAATTTTCTGCAAAAGGCAGAAAATAATAAATATTTTAAGCTTTGGAGGTCCTGTGATCTTTGTTGCCAGCTACCCAGCTTTGCCACTATAGTGGAAAACTGCCCTAGTTCATATGTAAAGTAATGGGCATGGCTGTATTCCAATAAAATTTTATTTACATAAACAAGCTATGGGCCAAATGGTCTGTAATTTGCCAATCCCTAGATTTAAAGACTTACTAAAACTGTTTTCTTTCCAAGATTCTTTGATTGTTGATTGGAGGAAGAGAACAATGAAAGAGGGGAGTATATCTTAAAACCTCATTGCCAAAGCTATAATAAACAGCAGAATTACAAGTTATTTATATATTGCAGTGTATAGAATTGGTATTTTTTTTCTTTCTATGATGATGGTTAGAATCTCCAACTATGTCATTAATGTCCCAAATCCATCCATCTTGGATGTCTGTCTTCACTAAACTGTTTCTGTTGCTGTTTTAGTGACTGGTGCCAGTTTCTTTGTGTTCAGTGGCGCTCTGAAATCCTCTTCAGGATACCTTGCCAAGTCCAGTATTGTGGAAGGTAAAGAATGAGCTGCTTACTGCATGTACATAGGTTCAACCTAATTATGCAAATGTAAAACAAGGGGCATAGGTTAAGCCTTGGTATTATGCTTTAGATATCTGACCCCTATTGTTTATTCAGTAGGATGTCACTCTTCAGGAAATTAAAACTACCATGAGGGTGGTTAGGTCTCCAAAGAAGGGATTAAGTGATAGAGATACTATGGGATAGTGAGATAAAACTTAAGAGATGGCCTTTCAGAGCAGTGACATCACTAGGATTCAGGTCACACACACCTCCATGGGCTGCCTCCCATACCAGACCATACAGAATCCTTACTAATGTTTATCATCAATTTTAAACAAAGAATAGTATGTGACAAATACAGTTGTAAATTGCTTAAATGTAATATATCTTAGATTATATGAATATTAACAATAAAATTGTTTTGTAAAATCTTTCTACATCAAGTTAAATTGTTACAACATTATTAATGAGCAGGAACTTTTTTTGATTTTTCTATTAATTACTAGTTCATTCTCAAAAAGATTATTAATACAGGTTCACAAATACTAATTATGACAATATTGTAGCTAAAACACCAGAAAATTTGACAAAACTAGTGACTTTAAAAAATACCAGCAGCAACAAAAAGAAATGTACGTGCTTGTAGCACATGCCAATGGAAACACATGAGTCGAAGTGTCGTTGTAATTAGTTGATAATGACAGCTCTGACCAAAGCACATTGGAAGGTTCAAAAAGTAAATTAGCATAGAGTTTTTTAGCCTTGTCAGACATGATACATGTAAGCTGTGTTTATAAAAAATAATAAATTTCTGCTGAAACACTGCACAAAAATTTTATAGACAGTCATTTTGGTGACACTCCCTCTGACAGTGGCACCCACTGTAGTCCACACCCTCCCTAGTGTCACCACTGTTTCAGAGATCTGGGAAAAGTTACATAAGTGGCCATAGTCTGAGTTCATGTATACCATTGGGCACAAATCTGTAAAAGTGTAGATTAATTTCAGTCCCTCCTACCCATAAGAATGCTGTGATTATCACTTGGGGTTACAGAATGGGATATGCTTGCTGCTGGTTTGCTGTAACTAGACATGGCACATATCCTAACAAAAGTTATTAAATTATATGAAAGGCTAATGAGCACACTTTTTTTTATTTGCTAGTTATTCTTCACTGTATTGTAATCTGGTTGTACTTGTTGCGTAACAAATTACCCCAAAACTTAGTGACTTAACACAAGTGTTTTGTCATGCTCACCAACTCTCTGGGTCAGGAATCTGCACAGGGCAATGCAGGGATGGCTTAACCCTGCTCTATGATGTCTGGACCTCAGCTGAGAAGATTTGAAGACTAAGGGTTACTTGATAGCTGGGAGCTAGAATCATTTGAGGGAGCTCTGGTAGCATAGTGGCTAAGGCACTTGACTACTAACCAGAAGGCTGGCGGTTCAAACCCACCAGCCACTCCTCGGAAGGAAGATGGGGCAATCTACTTCCGTAGTGATACTGCCTCGGAAACCCAAGGAGGGGTTGCTGTGAGTCAGGTCTGACTCGATGGCACATAACAACAATAGAATCATTTGAAGGTTTGTCATGCACATTTCTGGATGCTTGAAAGACTAGGAGTTATGAATAGAACACTGACACGTGGCCTTCTTAGTATGGCATACCCACTGCCATTGAGTCAATTCCACCTTATAGCAACCCTATAGGACAGAGTAGAACTGCCTCATTGGGCTTCCAAGGCTGTAAATCTTTATGGAATCAGACTGCCTTATCTTTCTCCCGTGGAACAGCTAGTGGGTTCTAACTGTTGACCTTTTGGTTTACAACCAAATGCCTTAACTTCTGTGCCACCAGAGGCCTTAGCATGGCATCTGAAAGACCAAACCAAATTCACTGCCCTCAAGTCGGATCCGACTCATAGTGTCCCCTCCTTAGGTTTCCGAGGCAGTATCACTATGGAGGTAGATTGCTCAGTCTTCCTTCTGAGGAGTGGCTGGTGGGTTTGAACCACCAGCCTTCTGGTTAGCAGTCACATGCCTTAGGCACTATGCCACCAGAGCTCCTTAGCATGGCATACCAAAAAAAAACAAACCCACTCCCATTGAGTTGGATCTGACTCATAGTGACCCCTCCTTGGGTTTCCAAGGCAGTATCACTACGGAAGTAGATTGCCAAACCTTCCTTCCAAGGAGGCTGGTGGGTTTGAACCGCCAGCCTTCTGCTTAGTAGTCAAGTGCCTTAGACACTAGGCCACCAGAGCTCCCTAGCATGGCATAGCAGCCTCTTAATAATTGGACTTCTTACATGGTAGCTTAGGGCTCTAAGCACAAGTGTCCAGCAACAAGACAGGAGCTGCATTTGCATTAGCTTTTATGACCCAGCCTCTGAAGTCACCCATTGTCACTTCTGCTATACTGTAGTGGTCAAAGTAATTATAAGCCAGAACAGATTCAGGAGGAAGGGAATTAGATTCCACTTCTTAATGGGGGAATGGGAAGGTAGCATTGTAGAAAAGCATGTGAAATGGGAGATACTGAGGCCAGCTTTGGAAAATACATTCTGCCATATGTGATGACAGGTTTTTGTTTCCAGAATAGCTCACTTCAAGGCCCTGTCTAAAAGCATGCCTTTATGAGGCCTGGATTCCAGTGTGCTAATTAAAGTGCGTAAGTAATCTTACGTACATTTATAGATACCAATTTTGATCTTATTTATTGGAAAATTTAATAAAGCAGTGAATAAAGATCAAAGTGCTTTTATTATTATTTTTTAAATTTTTTTAAGATTTCCAGAAGCCAGAGTTTATTAGTATTTAAAAACAATGCTCAAGAGACTTAAAATTTCAAGGCCCCAGATAGCAGGTTCAGTATACAATTATAGCTAGGTCATAGAGATGGGTCCCTCTATCATTAAGGACTCTGAATTGTATTGGGTGCTTGCATCAGTCCTTGCTGCTGCTTATCTTAGTCTCATGGTTCTCCACATGTTCTGGTTCATCCCACACTGGGCTATCACTGCATTAAGGACAATACAAAAGATTTCCATGACTATTGTCATTATTCCAGCAAAGAAAGCCACAAAGTCAGAGGAATCATACACAATGACAAAGATTCCCAGAGCCATGGTCCCTAACCCTATGCAGGTAACAAGCAAGAATTCAGAGTGAGACAAGTGTAAGGGCTCTTCCGGTCTTCTTCTTCCTAGAGTGGCCTCCAGATTATGAAGTTGGGTACGTTGGAACATCATGCTCTTTCTGCTGGTATGTTGTTGTTGTTGTTATGTGTCGTCAAGTCAGACCCGACTCATAACTACCCCTCCTTGGGTTTCCAATGCAGTATCACTACGGAAGTAGCCCAACCTTCCTTCTGTGGAGTGGCTGGTGGGTTTGAACCGCCAGCCTTCTGGTTAGCAGTCAAGTGCCTTAGGCACTACACTACAGAGCTCCTTTTTGCTGGTATAAAAGGCAGCTTTGTAGGAAAAATAAAATATATCAAAAGCAGTTTCCCCCAAACAGCCAGAGACCCTTGAGATGAATTGTCCTTAGGATGAAAGGTGCAAAGTGCTTTTTTACAACTAAATTTCACAGCTCTAGTTACTACAAAGGAGCTCTGGTAGCATAGTGCCTAAGGCATTTGACTACTAACCAGAAGGCTGGCGGCTCAAACTCACCAGCCACTCCTTGGAAGGAAGGTTGGGCAATCTACTTTGTAGTGATACTGCCTCGGAAACCCAAGGAGGGGTCGCTATGAGTTGGGTCCGACTTGACAGCACATAACAACAACAACAACATTTACTACAAAGCAGAAACAGGTTAACAAGAAATTTTTAAGAAGAAAAATCTAGGAGTTAAATGGTCAGTTGGTCCAAAGCAACTAATTAATGCCTATATGATCATGTGTTGACTACAGTTGAAATTGTATCTTTACAAATGTGATAAAAAAAAAAAACACCCTTAAAGTGTTGTTGAAATGATTGATTGAACTGACACAGGTCTTTACAAATGAAAAGCAGTGTGTTTAAAAGCAATGTTTACATATCTGGCCTTTTCTTAGGTCTTGCGTGTCACCTGTGTGTGCCAGTAGAGCCAATGGCTGCCTATTTGTGAAATTATTCAACTGACAGAAGTTTGTATCAGTGAAACAGGGTAATTGTTCCACATGTGACAACTTTCACTCTCAGTTTCAGTGTCTGCCTTTGATACAGGTAGCTAGCAGCTGAAAACTAGTTACCATCTGTTGGCTATATGGTAGCTCACATGAAACATATGTTGTAGGTTTGCCTTATTTCTACTCAGTAAATAGATTTACTCCCAAGCCTACTACTGTAGCTTCTCCAGTGACTGATTTAACAGACATTTTCTGGGCACACACGCTAATACCAGGCAATCCTAGTAAGTAATGAGAGAAACAGAGATGTAAACAAATAAGTATTGTCAGACCATGATAAACATGGAGTCAAAATAGTAGTTACATGCTCTGCAAGTCCGAGAGAAGGACATGGCCATGTGGACCATGTGTAAGTTTTCCAGTGAGTAGTCTCAGGAGAGACTCTTAGTTGTATGTGGAGTGAATACCGCAGGTAAGTGTTCTAAGCAGAACCCATCTTGATGTTTGTTCCTCACAATATTTTCAGTAAGTAACAGGTTCAGCTCAAAAAACAAAGCCACTTTTAGAGAGCAGAGGGAAGTTTTATATTTAGTCTCAGAGGAATTTGGATGGTGTCAGGTACTGTGTTTCATCTGTCCCTGTCCCTGGCTTTGAGTCGTTTCCAACTATGTTATCTTGATGCTGATTCTTAGATGGTGTTATGGTCCAGATCACTGCCGAGAACATGGATTCCTTGAGGCAGGCGCTGCGAGAGATGAAGGACTTCACCATCACCTGTGGGAAGGCAGATGCAGAGGACCCCCAGGAGCACATTCACATCCAGTGGGTGGATGACGACAAGAACGTCAACAAGGGGTGAATGCAGTGCCCTTACTCCTTTGGCATTTTGTTACTTGTGCTAGGCTCTGGGTGGTATCTGCTTCCTACACTGCTGTTTTATACCTTTACTAAAAGCCCTGTCTGAGAGAAAGGACTGTTTTGTATGCATAGCATAATCATTTAAAGTTTTGATTTCTTAGCTTAGTTTCTGATGCAGTTTCTATGCATATTTTTCATGAGAAGATGGAAGGAGGTTTGATGAAACAAAACATTCTCTCTAATGAAAGGCTTAATGATTACTGAAATAATAGTAATACTTAATTAAGCCTTTTATGGTTTTACAAAGCACTTTTGCTAATATTGATTGTTTCATTGAATATAATAGCCTTTTCAAACAAGCATTGTTATTCCCATTTTACAGATGAGTAAACAAGTACCAAAAGGCTAAATAACTTGTCAGATCCACAAACTAGGAAGTAGCAGGGCTAGGACTCAAAACCACCTCCTTGGGCTTCAAATCATATACTCTTTCCCAGTACATGGCAACTTTGTTCTGATGGTTCTAGCCAAAACCTTGGCATCATCTTTGACATTTTTCTTTCTGTCACATCCCACAAGTCATCCAACAGTAAATCTTGTTTGCCTATATTTCAAACTATACCCAGAATTTTACTGCTCACATCTCTATTGCCACCACCCTAGTTGCAGCACCATCACTTGGTCTTGATTATTGTAGTAGCCTCCAAATTGGTTTCTTTATTTCTAATCTTGGGTCCTTCCCTTTCCCTCACCCCAGTCTGTTTCTAATACAACAGCCAGAATAATGCCACGTCTCTGCTCAGAACCCACCAGTGGCTTCCCAATGAGTAAAAGCCAAAGTCGTGATCCCTAAACCTTTTGGCAATCTCTGCATCCCTCCTCCTACCTTCTTACCTTTCAAAAGCAATGTTGGCTTTCTAGCTTGAGCACATTGAATGCATTCCTGCTCCAGGGCCTTTGCACTTGCTATTCTTAGCTTATAGTATGTCCTCAGAGGGCATTTAGAACATGGCATACTAGATTTAAAAAAAAAAAAAAAAAGATTTTAAAACTTTTATTATTGAACAACAAAAAAAATGCATTCAAATCAATGGGTGCATTTACCTATTTTATGAAAATATCTTATCTTCCTATTCTTCACTGGAAAACTTAGTTTCAAAACTATTTTGTCTGTTGTAAATAGCCTAAGTAGCTAAATGAGTCATTCCTTCGCAACCTTCAAGTCTTTTCTCAAATGTCATTTTCTCAGTAGGACCTTCCCTAGACAGCCTATCTAAATTGGAACCCTCTCATATACATCTTCCTCCCCCCTCAATACTTCCTATCCCCCAGTAGGACCTTCCCTAGACAGCCTATCTAAATTGGAACCCTCTCATATACATCTTCCTCCCCCCTCAATACTTCCTATCCCCCTTCTTTAAATTATGTTTCTCAGTATAACTTATGACTCTCTGATGTACAATATATTTTTCCTTATTTATCTATTATATTGTCCCTGGAATGTAAGCTCCAATGAGGAAAGGGATTTTTGTCTGGTGTATTTACTTATGTATCACCCACACCCTAGAACAGTGTTTGACACCTAGTAGGTGCTTTAAAAATATTAATTAATTGAATGAATATACTATACCTCATTGTATTAATCTTTTTCCCATTCATTCATCCATTCATCCATCTAGCAGTAATTCTACTATGTATGGGGCTCTGGAAATATAAAGATGAATTCCTTATGGTCCCTTCTGACAGGTGGTTCAGTCTAGTTTCAGGAGAGTTAAAATGAGTGCACAGAAGTACAGGAGATGCTGATAGGTAACAAGAAAGGATACAGTGAAGAGGAAGCTTGGTAGAGGTGGTAGGAATATTCAAGAACAACTTCATACAGAAATGGCTGATGCTCCAGCTCAGTCTGGTAAGATGTGCCATGTAGTTGTGGCAAAGAGGGCAGAGGGAGTTGCAGGAACAAGGGCAGATGGAAGACATTTCAAACCCAAACAGATTCACTGCCATCAAGTCAGTGCCAACTCATAGCGACCCCCATTGGGTTTTCAAGGCTGTGCGTCTTTACAGAAGCACACTGCTGCATCTTTCTTCCACAGAGCGGCTGTTTAAACCACCAACCTTTTGGTTGGCAGCCCAGTGCCTTAACCACTACACCACCAGAGCTCCTTAGCATTTAGAACATTGCATACTAGATATATAAAAAAAAAAAAAGATTTTAGAATCTTATTACTGAGCAACAACAAAAAAATGCATTCAAATCAGTGAGTGCATTTACCTATTTTATAAAAATGCCTTATCTTTCTATTCTTCATTGGAAAACTTAATTTCAAAATTATTTTGTCTTTTAGGAATAGACATAGTTATTAGGATTAAAAAAAAAATGGATAATCTAAAAATCTGATGCCCTAATGTATTGTTCACTGACATCAATTAGATTGCCCTTTCCTAAAGCAAGTGCCAGTGACAACATCTTAGAAAATAGGACAAAAACTAGCCAGGCAGACTCTTGGACTCAGGGTTTAGTGTCTAGTGTATAAACTGAAGGTTTTCCATCTGGTCCCTCAGGTCTGGGCATCTTCTCTTAACCAGTGCCCTTTTTTGATATGTTGTCTGATGAGTTAGGAATTAAACTAACATTATTGAAGTAGTTTTATTTTGAGCAAATGAGGTGATTTCCTGATATTGAAGTTTCAGTTTAGTTTGATTCATAGAGAATCAAAAACAAACCGTTTTGAAGATTGTTGGGAAGAGTCTGGAGTGTTTGTGTTGGTCATTTTGAGTCTTCATCAGGATGAGCATCTGTATTTCCAGGTATTTATACTTGCAGTATTTCAGAGAGAAATAGCTTTTTAAAAGTGGCCTTTCTATTCAGTAGCTAAGACTGAAGAGAATTTGTTATAATAGTTCTTGAATACGTGTTCATCAGTTTACTCTAGCACTGTCATAATTAACACACTTGCTCAAATAATTCTTTTAATCAATAAACCTATATTAAACTCCTAAGGGCCGAGCAATGGGTCAGTACAATTTGACATATTCCTTGCTCATCAGAAAGGAGTTCTGGTGGTGCAGTGGTTAAGGCATTTAGCTGCTAACCAAAAAGTTGGGGGTTCGAGCCTACCAGCTGCTCCATAGGAGAAAGATGAGGTAGTCTCCTTCTGTGAAGATGTTGTTGTTGTTGTTATGTGCCATCGAGTCAGCCCCGACTCATAGCCTTAGAAACCCTATGGGACAGTTCTCCATCCTGTAGGGTTGCTATGAGTCAGAAGTGACTCGATGGCAATGGGTTTGGTTTTTTGGTTTGCTTTTCAGAAGTCCATTTGTCAGGCAGTTCTGCAAACATGAAAAGTATAATGTGTCGAGTATTGTTACAGAGCCAGGAGCAAAGTGCTGTAAGAGTGGGTGGGAGAGCAAGATTGGTGGGTGGCTGTGCGTTCATCAAAATCAGGAATGCTGAATGAGGAGCAGGTTTGATTAGACAATTTTTTTATAGTAAGAGAAAATCAGCTTGTAGGGGAAAAATGACTTTTTTTTGTATGTGTATTCTTTGAATTATTACAGAACATAGGCCCTTCCCATGATCTCTCTGCTCCTGTGCATTCACGTACAGTGGCTCCTTCTTGCTATGGTGTGTTGCACAAATGTGTTTGACAGGACACCCTATGTAATTAGTCATACCTGGCATTTGCTGCAAGACTCAGTAAGGGAAATGGCTCCTCTGACTTCAAGAGCTGCTTCCATCTTCTTTCTGCCTGTTTTAGTGTCATAAGTCCTATAGATGGGAAGTCCATGGAGTCTATAACAAGTGTGAAGATATTCCATGGGTCGGAGTACAAAGCAAATGGAAAAGTCATCAGATGGACAGAGGTAAGGAGGTGAAGCCTGGCTTCCTTGATCCACTTGGGACACAACTTTTTGCTAGGCCAACAGCTACATCCTGAGCAGATGCTGGGAGGCTTAGAATAAATCTGTTTACCTTCTATTCATCAACTCTCTTGGATTTATCTTAACTTCCAGGGACAAAATGCAGCCTGTAGCAATTTGCTGTATTGTCATTCGTATGGACTAGCTTTAGAGAGACTTGTTGGCTTTGGAATTCAAGAAGGATGAAGTTTTGAACCATGCATACCATCTTTACTATGTTCTGCCAAAAGTCTGGTTAATTATGCTGCAGTTAGAGTTTGAATTGAATCCCTGCCATACAGTTGGATTTATCTGAGTTAACTTGATTTTTTAAAAATAAATAAAAGATTTATTTATACATAAAAATGTAGAGCACAAAGACTAAGTAACTTGTCTAAAATTACAAGGCGAGTGAACACCTAATGGCCAAGTTCTGGTTTAAACCCAGAGTTGACCAACTCCTAAGCTCTATTCCATTACATTAAGTTGCTCCTTAACTTGAAAGTCGCTTATAACAAAGAATGGGCAGCTATATTAGTGGGTCACCTGGGAATGAGAGGAGCAGGTCAGAGACCTTCTTTGTGTGTATATATTATGTAGATGTCACAAAGTTTATTCTCTAAGATTGGCTCATAGCGGGAAGTCATCTGTACTTACAGGTAGATCTTAGGTCTCTTAATTTCTTTCAAACCTCCTTCATACTCATCTATAAAATAAAAGGTTGAATTATAAGTTATCTAGGATTCCTTTCAGCTTTAAAAATCTAATTTTTTAAAAAATTCTGTGACTTTCACCTTTTCCATTTTATTCATAAGGAAACTGAGGCCATGAGAGAGGTTAAGTGACTTACCCAAGATGACATGCTGGTCCTTCATAGCGCAGAGGGTAGAACTTGGCCCTCCAGTTCAGTGGTTCCAAGTGATTCATCTTTCATACCAGGCTTGATGTTCTCATTTGCCGCTGAGTGATTTTTAACTACATGCTTTTTAACGATTGTCCCTTTGACACATTTTGAGTAGTGCACAGAGTAAAATTCTTTGTAGCTTACAAAGAAGTTTGACCTCCATTCCCCCACTTTTGCTCCTTAGTAACCCAGTGAGGTAGGCACGCTATACATGCCATTATACAAATGTGAAAACATGTTCAGAGAGGCCATGTGACTTTTTGATTTGCCTACTGCTGGTGACTCGCAGAGCAGGGGCCAGAGCTGGGTCCCCTGACTCCCACTGCAGAGCCCTTTGCATCATTTCATGCTGCCATTCTCACCAGTGCATCCAGGCACAGGGGTTCAGACTTGCCCTGTATTGAACAGTAAACTAGAGCTTGGTATTTATAAGCATTGTGTATTTGTATATCTGTCTTTTATGTTGCTTACTTTTTACAGTAACCAAGGAGGACAGGTATTTTCCATCTCACAGAGGCATATTGGGCATTGAGAACTCAAAGGATCTGGTCCCTTTCTCTGGGATGAGGACTCAGGTCTCTCACTTCTGAGTTTGTGATGCTTCTGCCTGTTCACAGTGCAGTGCTTGGCTCCATACAAAGAAACTGACAGTGTCAGCCTCTGCGGTAATACGAGCTTGTGATGGGAAAAGCTCTGTCTGTGATAAAGGCAGAAGACTCGGATTCTGGGCTTGGCTGTTCTCTAAGTGGTTCTATGTACTTCAGCAAGTCCCTTCCCTCTTTGAGTGATCTGGAAGCTGAAGGTGTTGGATCATGTAATCTATAAAGGCCTTTCTCTTAGATTCTGAAGTCCTTCCCTAAGACAATTATGCACATAAAGAGGTTGCCTTTTAGAAGTGCACAGTGAAAGATGTAGGCCTTCCGGCTCTCTGAGTAGAACATACCATTATGATGACAGCCAAGGCTTTCAGGGAGGTGGACAGGTGACTGCCACCATTTTGTAGATGCAGAGACAGAGGGACAGATTGTTTCTTAGATGTGAGACGTTACTGCCCTAATTTCCTTGGTCTAAGGACTTTATGGTATCCTATCTCCGTTAAGTCTTCTCACACATCTCGGGGCTCATGGTGCTCATACCAGCAAACTGATCCACTTGCTTCTGTCAGAATCTCCTGAGCACAAGGTTAAAAGTCTCTTTTGTTTGGAAAACAGGTGTTTTTTCTAGAAAATGACGACCAGCACAATTGCCTAAGTGACCCTGCGGATCATAGCAGATTGACTGAGCATGTTGCCAAGGCTTTTTGCCTTGCTCTCTGCCCCCACCTGAAGCTTCTGAAGGAAGATGGAATGACTAAGCTGGGACTGCGTGTGACACTCGACTCAGATCAGGTAAGAGGGGTGTTAGGTAGCTTTGGAAGCTGGCCTTGCTGGTGTCTCTATTTTCTGACTTGTGTCTTCCTTCATCTGCCCAGAGTGCTTGCTTCTACTGACATGGCCTGACCAGGTGTAATATTCTGATCTCCCCTCTAATTGTAATGTACCATGACGTACTGCTTGGTCAGACCCTCCCTGATCCATTTGAACTTTGGCTTCCTCACCTGAATGTCTTTCAAGGAGTTGGTTTTCTTCTTTGAGGGGGAGGTTGTGTGAATGACCTGCCACCATTTGAGACTCTTCAGTCCCACCAATCAAGAATCACTCAGTACCCCTTCACAGGACTGGTCCCAAGCTATCTGGTATCCTGTAGCTTTCTTAATCTGACTAGAGCAGTCTTCTGGTGACATCTCTGCAGCTGTCCATTCCTAAATTTAAGTTTGTTTTTTTTTTACTTCAACATTTTCATGCTAGTTAGTGAATCAGACTTGACCTATTTCCCCATAATTTTCCTGTCAGCTCAGATTTCCTACTGCCAAGCTATGCTGTTTGTTCCCTCCTAAAAGATAGACTGTTTTGCCTGCTCCTTATGGTAACAAACCAGTATTAGGTCCCATGTTCCTCTAATTTCTTGTCCTAGTGTCTCTCTCCTGTGACTTAGCCCTCTAATCTTTCTGTATTTCCTTTGGATTTTGGATGCCTGTGGCCTGTTCAGGAGCCCTCATGGCACAGTGGTTAACTGCTTGGCTGCTAACTGAAAGGTCGGTGGTTCAAAACCACCATCCAATCTGTGGGAGAAAAATGTGGCAGTCTGCTTGTGTAAAAATTTATAGCCCTGGAAACCCTATGGGGCAGTTCTACTCTGTCCTGTAGGGAAGCTGTGTGTCAGAACCAACTCAATGGCAATGGGTTTTTTTGTTTTTAATTGTGATATGGGTGAAAGTTTACAGAGCAAATTCACTTTCCATATAGCAGTTCACACACGTTGTCTCATGACGTTGACTACAATTTACCACAATGCAACCCTCCCACTTCTTCCCCATAGTTACCTCTTCCCTGTACCCATCCCTCCATGCCCTCCTGCCCCCTGAGCTGTCTCCCTGTGCATAAACAGCCCTTCTTTCTCCCATGATTGTTCTCTCCAAGGAGTGCATCCCTCAGGTGCATGTTCAACTCATATGCCTGTCTTTTGTTTGGCTGGAAGCCAAAGGTGTGGGTTCAGTTCCAGACCTGAAGGGCCACTAGGGACCATAGTCTAAGTGGTTCCACCAGGCTCTGTCAGACTAGCAAACCTGGTCCGGGTTTGGGTTTTTTTTGTGGCACGTCCCAGGGCCCTCCTTTGATGCTTACTAATTGCCAGACTCCTCTTCTCCACTTTAAGTCATTTAGAAAATGGGCATGGACTCCTAGCTTGGTCACCTATAATCTTTTTCAAGCTGCTCCCAGCCCGAGTACTTGGTCCTTAGCACTTAAGGGGAGAATACTGGTTCCTGAGCACAAGCCTGCCGTTGTCAAGGAAAATGGTGAAAGGTTATGTGTTTGACTGTTTCTGACTTCATCAGTCAACAAGTATTTTCTCCTTACGGTCTTGCCCATTGTTGTACCAAGCATATTGGGGTAAGGAAAACTGGGCAATCTACTTCCGTAGAGATATACCACCTTCGAAACCCAAGGAGGGGTCACTATGAGTCAAATCAAATTGATGGCAGTGTGTTTGGTTTGGTTTTTTTGGTCCTTTCTTGAATGGTACTAATAATCTGGTTGGAGAGGGAATTACCTTACATAAAACAACTAAAAAACAAACATTTTTGTACTAAATGTGTGAGCCCCTTTTGGGTGGGGGTCCTTTTTCATTCTTCATTGGATCCCTGTGTTTGTAGACAGTCAGACGTAGATGGATGGAAGAGCAGATATTCATTTCCTCCTACAGCCAGGGATTATATATACATAGTTAGTATTTCTCGTTTTAATTTTCATAACCAAAGATTTCGGTAATATTTCTGACACTCTACCTTCTGTGTACCCCCCTCCGAAACTAAGACCTTAAACAGGTTATGTGAATTGACCAAGGTCTCACAGGACCAAGTGACAGGGCCAGGATAAAGAAATGAAAAGATGACAAATGGCAGTTCAGGGAAGGGAAGAATCTGTATTCACTGCCATGTCTAGCCCGTGGCCAAAAAGGTCATGGCTTTCCTGCTCGGCCTCCCTGACCCTCAGCCCTCTGGAGAAATCTCTGCCCACTGATCTGCCATCCCTTCTCTCTGTGGTGTAGGTTGGCTATCAAGCAGGGAGCAATGGACAGCCCCTTCCCTCGCAGTACATGAACGATCTAGACAGCGCCTTGGTGCCCGTGATCCACGGAGGGGCCTGCCAGCTCAGCGAGGGCCCCATCGTCATGGAACTCATCTTTTATATTCTGGAAAACATCGCATAGACAGAGAGGACTTCATTTTTTTCTGTTCAGACTTGTTGCAACAGCAGTCATACCCAAATCATTTGCACTTTAAAACTGGATGATTAAGCTTTTGTTAACACTATTAATTGGGGGGGTAGTGGGGATTTGGGGGGCAGGTGGGTGGGAAAGGGTGGTTAGGGGAACAGATATTCCATAATTTTAAGTCTTCTATGCATTGTCCACCAAGAGGATCTGGGCAGCTTCTATTACTGCACAACAGTTATGCTATCTCTGCAGCTAATCCCCTTCTGTTACTGTTTAGACAAGAATTCTGCTCCTGTTTAAAGACTGACTTATGGTTATGTGCTCAGAAATGCTCAAATGGGTACAACCATCACCAAGGGTGGGCTGGGAGGGCAGAGGGGAAATAAAAAATGAAGCATCAGTCTTGCACTTTTTGTATAGAACTGATATTAAAAAAAGGGGCGGAGGGTTCTACACTGATCTCCCAGTTACATCACAGCTGCTTATTAAGTCATACTTGGATTTTTTGTTTTTACCAGATTATTAGTTGAAGTGAGCACTCAGCTGCTAACTGAAATAAAAGGTCAGTGGTTCAAATCCACCAGCTCTGCAGGAGAAAGAGGAGGCAGTCTGCTTCTGTATAGATTACAGCCTTGGAAACACTATGGGGCAGTTCTGCTCTGTCCTAGGGTCGCTATGAATCAGACTCTTATCGATGGCAACAGGCTTGGCTTGGGCTTGTATAACCACAGGGCAGTTTATCAACTTCAGTCAGTTTAACACTGACGGTACTTTAACCAAGCACCCGTCTTCCAGTTGTTGTCAGTTGATCCAGTAATGTCCATCATAACATTTTCCCCTCCAGTAAAGCTTCAGTGTAGGATCAGATGGGGCATGGAGCTGTCATGACTCTTTAGTCTCCCTTAACCTGAAAGGTTTCATTATCTTTTATGTTACTGATATTTTCAATGAATCCAGCCCACATCTTTTTTCTCAGTAGCAAAGACCTCATTTTGAGTTTGAACTGATGTTTTCTCATGATTGCTGTTGTTAAAATTTAAAAAAAAAGAAAAAAACCCACTGCTGTCAAGGTCAATCAGACTCAGAGCAACCTCTCCTTGGGTTTCCAAGGCGCTATCACAACAGAAGTAGATTGCCCAACCTTCCTTCCGAGGAGTGGCTGGTGGGTTTGAACTGCCAGCCTTCTGGTTAGCAGTCAGATGCCTTAGGCACTACGCCACCAGAGCTCCTGATTGTTGTTACGTGCTGTCAATTCTGACTCATAGCGACCCCATGTGACAGAGAACTGCCCCATAGGGTTTCTTTGGCTGTGATCTTCACATCTTTCTACCTTGGAGCATGTGGTGGATTCTACCAACCTTTTGCTTAGCAGCCAAGCACTTTAGCTGTTGTACCACCAGGGCTTGCATTCCTCATGATTAGCATGATCATTATACATTCTTAGCCAGACCCTTACGTATGTGATCCTGTATGTTTTTCACCTCTAAGGTCACCTGATAGCCATTTGCCTCCCCATGATGGTAAATTTTGATCATCTGGTCAAGGTGTTGTCTGACTGCTCCACTGCATTTTCCCCCCTTGGAACTAATAAGCAGTGTGTGAGGAGACACTTTCAGACCAAATAGCTGTCTTGCTTTTCAAAATTGCCCTTTAGGTGAAGTGTCCATTGATGCTTCTTGCCTGATCTTTCACTATGACAGTTGCAAATGGTGGTTTTCTAGTTCCATAACTCCCCCCACCCTTCACAGCTTGTTGTTATTTGCCATTGAGTCAGACACGACTCATAGTGACCCCTCCTTGGGTTTCTGAGGCGGTACCACTATGGAAGTAGATTGCCCAACTTTCCTTCCGAGGAGTGGCTGGTGGGTTTGAACCGCTAGCCTTCTGGTTAGCAGTCAAGTGCCTTAGGCACCACACTACCAGAGCTCCTCCTTCACAGCTGGCACCTGGTAATCTACTTTAAGCAAAAGCCCTTCCTTTCCCCCTATATTTGTTCATTTAATTAATTTACATTATGGACTTACCAAACCGAAAATCAAACTCACTGCCGTCAAGTCGGATCCCACTCATAGTGACCCCTCCTTGAGTTTCTCAGGTGGTATCTGTACAAAAGTAGATTGCCCAATCTTCCTTCCAAAGAGTGGCTGGTGCATTTGAACCGCCAGCCTTCTGGTTAGCAGTTAAATCCCTTAGGCACTACGCCACCAGAGCTCTCCCCATTATGGACTTACGGATTATTTTTTCAGTGGTTCTGTTCATTGTTTTAAGTTCTGGTGGCGTTGGTAACCAGGAGGTCGGTGGTTTGAATTCACTAGCCGCTCCATGAAAGATTAGTCTGCTTCTGTAAAGATTTACAGCCTTGGAAACCCTATGGGGGTCGCTATGTGTCAAAGTCAACTGGATGGTAATGGGTTTGGTTAATTCGGTTTCAACCAGTGGCAATCCCTTCAGGCCGGGTTCTACTGCTTTGTGATGCATGGGGACTACTTTTCTGAATACTTCCTTTCCTGCCTACCAAGGTATTCCAGGTTCATCTTGTACTTACCCTACCCCAGCCCTGGAATCTAGCCATTTCTCTAGGAGCCTTGGGGTTGTTTTTTTTTTTAGTAGAGGTTTACCTGTGATTTATGTGATACACTCTGGTCATTTTCTCTTTCGCTGAAAATTTGAGCCCCAGACCAAATGGATTTTACAACCCATTTTGAAGACTACTGCCTCAGAGCAACTCACTTCTGTGCCAATGTCATCACTGAAAGCCCAGGGCAGAATGGAGTCAGTCCCTCAGTGAGCTCACATCCCCCGGGAAGTCATGCGGGCCTGTGGACAGTGAGAGGCTGCTCCCCAGTGGCTGGAGCCGAGTCCAGCATTTTGGCAACAAAGAAGACTGCTGCCGAGTTTAGGGCAGCAGCTTTTTTCCAGAGGCCCAAAGGTCTGGCCTGGGAAGTGTATCTAGTCAGGCTTGTCCCTCTCCCCTTGGTGGGGGCTTGGTCATCACATCCCACATCTGTCTCTCCACAGGCCTTGCTGGCTGCCAAGAACTGTGATGGGGCCTCTCCCACAGACCCGAGTACTTGGAGTTCTAAAGAGGAGAGTAGGTGCTCCTTAGTGCAGAACTCAGCTTGTAAGGACTGAGCCCTGGGACCACCAACCCCCAAACCTGACATAAACAGGCATCACTTATTAACAGGGGCAGGTATTTTCAGTGTAACAACCAGCTTGTTCTAAGTATAGCTTGGAAGTTTGGAACTTCTGCAGAGGCCATCAATTCAGAGTCCCTCTTCCTATCTTGTCTGCACCTCCTGCTCCCCCTCCCCCATAACCTCTGTATGAGGGTTTGGTTTGATGCCCTGTGAGCTGGTCCTGTTTTCCTATAGTTTATCCTCCTTCCTACTCAGCTAAATCGGTCTTGCCATTGTACGTATTTCTTCTGGATCAGTGCAGGCTTTTTAATTCTCGCTTGAAGGACAAACCCTGGCCCTGTCAAGTTGTCAACTGCATAAAATGTCCTTTATGTTTAGTGAAATCATCTTGTGGAGTTGGGCATAAAACAGCAGAGGCTAGTTTTCCGTCTTTGCTTTTTATAGAAAGTATGTAAGAAAGTGAAGGTCTGAAACAAACATCATATTTCTAAAGAAGGCAAAATTCTCTAGAATGTAAACTTGAAGATTGATAGAGATACTTAGAAACTGAGGAGTGGGATTGCCATTCCGATAATTTAGTAAATATTGAAAAATTATTGAATGTCTACTAGATTCCAGGCAATGAAGTGTCTCCACTTGTTTCTGTCAGCACTTTCAGAGCTCCTACTGTGCTCCAGGGTGAGAGAGATGATGAACTTTGCCCCATGTAAGTTCCCACCTTATGTCTTCCCTGCCAGTGTCCTACCTCAGGAACTTGGTAGATAGTGGGCCCCAAATTTCCCACTAAACTTACCTCTTATCACGTAACTTGTCAGCTGGGAATAATTTATGGATTTAATGCATTTCAGACAGTCTTTATAGATCATTGTTTCTGTAGTCTGTGATGACAGTTTCTATTTTAATATCAAATAATGCTAGGAGTTTTTAGGTTTGGACATGTAGTCAAAGGATTGAGGAGTAGAGTAGGGATGATAATGCCCATTTCAGAGCTTGGGCAGCCGAGGCCCAGAGAAGAGAAGAATCCATCTGTGATGGAGCTGGACCTAGACGAGGTGCCAACCTCTCAGGCGCCTGAAAGCAGCTGCCCTTAAGAGGCAAGATCTTTTAGGAGATGCCCACAAACACTGGAAAACAAGCCTTCAAAATGTGGAAACCCTGTTACAGGTATCAGGATGGTTCTGTAAGAAAGAAGCTGCAAAAGTATTTGCCCTTTAATCATGAGCAAGATGTCCTGATGATAAGATAATCCCTCTTACACAGTCCACTAATTCAGAAGTGTCCACTGCACTCAATAGGAAAGAATGTAAAATTCATTTCAAAATCATTCAGTTGTGGCTGGTTCCCCTTGCCCACACGTCATTAATCTCTAACGCTCGGTCACGGTCACTGGATTTGGGTAAATCACAGGCCGAGACAAGGCCGAGCAGGCTCCTCCCACTCACTGACCCCGGCATGCCTGCTCTGCAACAAAGGCCTTTGAAGAACCTCAGTCTCCCAAGTCCAGTGGGTGTGGCTTTGTCTTGGTTCCCTCAGCATGGAGGCTGTTTTTCAGAAAGCAAAGAGCAATGAAGCTGGCTGCAGTTGGACAGGTTTTGCAAAGGGAACTCTTTGAGGCCATAGAGCACTTCCTATCAAAATAGGGCATTTTCCAGCAAAGGTCTAAATTGAGAAAATCCTAGGGCTAGTTGGAACCCGAGGTAAACCACTGATGTCCTTTTTAGCCATCTTCCTAAGCGCAGGGCTGGGTGCAAACTTTAGGAACCTCCTGACCACCCCTTTTTGCTCTAAGCTTATGAAGGCTGCCAACCCTCCCGCCCCTTCATTCTAGATCACTGCTTGTTTGCCACACTCATATGACTGCAGTTAAGTGTTAAGTCTCCCTTCTGTGGAAAATTTGGTAATTCACTTCTGATAGGTAAGATTGGCCAGAAAACTCTTGGAAAAAATTCATTTGCAGTTGCTGCCGTTACTCAGTAAAAGCTATGCTCTGAAGGGCAGGGAAGCATGGCCAGCCCCATCTCTGAAGACAACACATACCCAAAAGCTCTTCTTTGAGCCACACCCCCACAGTACTGCAGTCTTCGGGAAGCTGAATGCCCAGGCGATCCCAGATTACGAACGCGTTCATTCCTAAGTCTGTCTCTCAGGTGAATTTGTACTTAAGTTGGAAGAATTAGATATAGTTCATAACCAATGTCAGTAAGTCAAATGTTCACCTTCATACAGTGTAGCTTTCTTTCTATGCATAAAAAGCATTAAACACTTCCAGATACACTAAACATCTCTAAGGTAATAGTAATGTTTCGATGTGTATTACAAAACAGCAGTCCACTGTTAATAAGAACCACTGTATGTACCTTCAATCTTTCATTTAATAGACTTTAAAAAGGAGGTTGGTCCACATCTACATACATAGCTGATGTTCTGAAGTTAGTAACTTGGGGACTGCCTGTATCTGCTTCAATTACAGCCTTTTAAAAATGACCTTGAGCAATGCTTTAAACTTTAGTTAATGCTTAAAAAAAAAAAAAAGAAAGAAAGAAAAAGATGGGATATTAAAGTTTATTTCTAAGAACGTGTGGCTTTGAATATTAAATCTCTTGTACCTACAAATCCCTCCATTGTCTGCATCCACTCAGAGAAACAAAGCCAAAGGAGAATTTCTTGGGAAAGAACTAAGGGATTTCCCCAGATGATCTACTCAAGAACGGAGCATCCCCTGCCCATGTGAAGGGGAAGCCTTAGCAGCAGTTTCTATCAATAATATAGGTGTTCCTGCTACTCTGGTTTTTTAAAAGTGACAGGGAAAAACCTGGTTGAAACGGCAAAATTTTTGTGATACATATATATTATATTCCCCCAGCCCCCCTCAAAAAGTAACAGGGACCAGGGCTTTAGTTCACAACTTTGATGATTACTCACTGTGTGTGTTTAGATTATAAAACCCCCACAATGAATCAGACCTAGTTTCTTAAATAAAAATGGCACATAAAATTATATATATATATATTTTTTTTTTGTTTCTATTTTTTTCCAGTTAACAGTCTTTTAGTCTTAGGTGCATGGACCAAATCCAAGATACAGCCCCCGCTTTACTTCCCACTAAGTAGTACCAAAAATACCCTCCTCCTCCATTCTCTCCTTTGGGAAGCAAGGAGGCTAGTGCAGCAGCTGTCAGGGACAAAGGCACGAGGCATAGGCAGAGCTGGGTAAACTGAGTCATGTGGGACAGGCTGTCACTGGCCCCACCCTACACAGGGGAGGTTCCAGATCACCCTTGAGTTCTCCTGTCCCTTACAGTTATCTTTTAAAGGCACACCCAGGAATGGTGCAACTAAGGGCTGGGGTAAGCTGCACACAGGGGTGAAGAGGTGAGGCTGCAAGACTCCCTGGCACAGAGCAATGAGAGTGCCCCTCCTGCCTTTGCCCACATTGAGGGAGAGTGGGAGGTGGGGCGGGGAGCCTGCTTCTGGGGAGACCTAGGGAGGGGCTTGCAACAAGTAAGACCAGGCTGTGGTCAGTCATGAACGTACATAACAAGTCTTTGGTACTTGTGGGGAGCAGCATCTCCCTTTTGTACAAATGCTCTTGTAGTAAAGCTGGGAAAGCAAGCTCCTGCACACGGCCACTGGCCCGGCTCCTCTCGCGGCACCAGCCAGCTGCTGCCCAGGGGCACAAAGCATAGAAAGTCAGTGTAAACAGCAGTGAAAACACAAACAGACCTTAGAGAGGATTTTCTAAAGACAATTAAACCTTGGAAGGTGAACTTCCCTCCCCAGTTCTATTGAGGAACAGGAGAAACTCCTAGGCTGTCTTCCCAGGGAGTAAAGGAAGGACCCTGTGGGGCCCTGGCAGAGAACAGGGGGAGAGGTTCTGAAGGTTCTGAAGGTCCAGAGAATTGCCCACCTCACAGGCCCCTGGGCTCCAGGACCAGCCAGTTCTCGGTGACCGTCTGTGTGTCCTGGCCACTCAGAGGCTCCCGCAGCCTCACCTTCACCTCCAGCTTCCCCCCAGTGGGCTTCCTTCCGTCCAGGACCTGTGAGGACCGTGCAGAGGGAGAGGGTAATGGGGAACAAGGGGTGGGAGCGTGACTCTCCTCACAGGAAAGGAGGAAGAGGAGCTAAAGTTTCCCACAGTGTTCACAAAGGCATCTCCATTTCATGACTGCCTCTGCCCCCCTGGTGGTGGTTTTCAGGTAAGTCTCATAAAAATATGTAAGAATGCAGATGAGCAGCAGTGCTCTGACTGAAGTGGAGATGGGAGACTTAGGCTCTGCCTGCCCAGTGTTGCCCTTGGTCCTCACAGCTCCTGGAAGAAACACTGGCTTCAAGGAGCAGCCTCGAAACCACTGTGCCAACCTCCGTTTCAGAGGTGGCCTGGCCGCTGCATGGAAAAGCCAGGACTCAGGCCAAGGTTCCTCCCAACCTGCCACACTGGCTCCCTCCTCTCATCAGGCCTGAGAAGTCTGACTACCCTGAAAGGGGCCAACAGAGAAGAGGCCACACTAGGGAACAGGCATGGATGCAGGTGCACAGTACTGGGAAAGACCCCAGCCTGAGAAGGCATCAACAAGGGTCTGGTCCTATTTCTGCCAGAGACACACCATATGAACTTATGTAACACCCTTCCATCTGGGATTTAGTTTGCTCATCTGTCAGGGACAAGCTCTGCCTACAAAATCCCAAGGGAGCTTAAAGAGCCATCTGGGGGTTGATCCCTGAGCAGACTAGTTGCAATCTGCTGGGTCCCTGCTCCAGAAATATTTTCTCAACTGTTACATCAGGAGCTTGGTCCACTTCATATGTTGCTTAGGCATAACCCTGCCAAGGCCTTGCATGTGCCAAGCTGACAGTAGTCACCAGACCTGTTTCAGCACCATCTCTCTAACTGACTTTCCCTGGAACTTGAGGTGATCCAGAATGTTGTGGAGAGAGTATGGTCACTGCCTACCTAGGTGACTCTCTTAAGTTTCTTCATGTTATTATGTGCCATGGAGTCAGACCTGACTCATAGCGACCCCTCCTTGGGTTTCCGAGGTGGGATCACTATGGAAGTAGATTGCCCAACTTTCTCTCTGAGGAGTGGCTGGTGGGTCTGAACTGCCAGGCTTCTGGTTAGCAGTCAAGTGCCTTAGGCACTATGCTACCAGAGCTAAGTTTCTCAGATCTTCTGAATCTCTGCACCGCTGAAATGAGGATACCATCCACTACATGTACACTACAGATGTTTTAAATATTGGGCACAAAAAGCCTACAGTAGGCACTGGTGTCCAATATGTGTTGGCTGTTCTCTTCCAAGTCCTCTGGCATCCCCAGCCCTGGGCCCCTACCTCCACAATCTCTCTGATCTCACACTCATTCTCCAGCCGCTCCAGCTTCAGGTGGGCTGTGCCGACCAGCTTGTCGCTTCTGAAGAAGGACCTGGGGAGCCAAGAGACAGGAGAGGGTTGGACTGAGCGAGGAGGCCGGAATGAACTGGCTGAGCCTGGTGCAGAAAAAACAGTCACAGCAGCAGCAGTGACAACAGAAACACCACTCCTTCCTCTCAGCCCACCTTGGCAGTGTGACTCTAAGGGGCCTCACCCTTTGTGGAAGATTTCAAACTTGATTCCTTTGCTTTGGATCACTCTCCTGAAGCCCCGGTGGTTTCGGTTGATGCTTAGTTTGAAGAGTTGATCAAATTCTACAAGGGGAAGAGAAGGTAAGGAGCGGCTTGGCTTCCAGGATTTCCTGAGAAAGTGGGAAACAGAGGCCCAGGGCTGGCCTTTCTTCTGGATCTCTCTACCTGCATTTCAGATTAATTGCCACCAGGGGGTGACATAATATCTAAGTGCTGGCCTTAGAGTTCTTGCACTTGTAGTTAACATAGTTAAGTGCTTGACCATTAGCCTAAAGGTTTGCGGTTCCAACCCACCCAGAGGTGCTTGGAAGACAGGCCTGGTGATTTGCTTCTGAAAGGTCACAGCCTTTATAACAAAGAGGAAAGGACTTGCAATTTGGAGTCAAGATTCATGGGTTCAAGTCCCATTTCCACCACTTCCTTGCTATGAGATCCAAGGGAAGTCTCTACCTCTCTGACCTTCAGTTTCTCCAGCTACAAAAGAGGACTGGTAATAGTATCTGCCTTTATTGCTCAAGTTGAAAGGAACAAATAAGATCAACAGACATGTAAACACTCTAGAAATAAAAATACACACTGTCGAGAGAGCGAGCAAGCAAGCGAGAGCAAGGGAGGAGGAACCCTCATGTAATCCTCACCTGGGGAGTTTGTGTTCTTCACCACAGCTGTTTTGCTTTTTTGAGCCTGGTCCTAAGAGCAGTGGAAAGGGAGAATTCAGGCTAGTTTTGAAGAAAAAAGAGGTATACAGGGTCAGGGACTCTGGGCTATGTCAGCATCAAGGGAAGAAGCCCTAAAGGTCTTCAAACTCTCCCTAGACCAGGCCTGCCAGGGATGGGGAGAGACTGAGCATAGCATCCTGGGATGGAAGATGGGGCTTCAGAGAATCCGACCTCCACCTGAACCTCACCGAGTTAGGGTAGTGGAACTCAAACCGCACAAAAGCATCCAAGTCATCAGGGGTCACCCCTGTGAGCGAGAAACAGAGTCAGAGGGAAGTGACTGGAGCCCAGTCCTTGATACGGAGGGAGAGGGAGAGTCTCCACACTGGCTGGGGGTGGAGTGTCTCCTGGAGTAAGGGTGGCCCCAGGATTACCTGGAGGGGCTGGGAGGTTCATTCCCCGGACAATGATCAAATGCATTTCTGTGCTGCTGAGTTCTGAGAAGATCCTACAGCCAAGAAGAAAGGAGGAATAGCCAAGACAAGGAGAGTGGTGAACAAGGCCTCTCTTCCAGTATCTGCCAGTGGTGGCCAGAAGAAGTGGGTCCAGAAAGCATTAGCTTATCTCAGCTGGAAGTGGCGATGCTGATACTCAGACCTTGGTTTTCAACCCCTAGTCCAGAGATCTTTCCACACAATTGCACTAGCTCTGAGCTCCACATGGGCAGCCACCTTTTGCACCCCTAACACCTACAGCAGGACCTTGCCTGCAAATATACATAACAAGGGCCAAAGTTTCCAGGCCTGGCTCCCAGCCTCTTGCCCATCCCTATATGGGCCTCACCCAAGAGTTGCTATCTCCCTATAGGCTTTCCACACCTTACAGTCTGGAATGTCTTCAACTCAAAGTGGTGGCTGGGTGGGTCAAGACCCTGGGCCTGGGCCAGCTGCAGGATCTCAAGCTGCTTTTTGCGGTCCTGAGCCAGCTTCTCAAACCTGACAGGGAAGGGTGTGCACATTAGCATGGCAGGGCTCATTCTTTGCTCCCCATCCCACAAGGCCCTAGTCCTAGCCCTTGCACTTACCGAGTGGTCTCAACTACATTGCCCTGGTGCATGAACTGCTTGGAGAACAGCAGGCACTTCTGAAAACAGGGGCCAAGCATGACAACAGAGCTCAGAGAAGGTCCTGCTAAGCTGGCACTCAAGTCCCATTTTCTTAAAGCTCTGACATTCCCTTTCTCCTCTATATGCATACCCCAAGAGCACTGTTCTCAAGTCCTGTCACATTTTGCTGCCTAAGTTTTGCTGTCTCCTCTTCTGATCGTTTTTCCCCAAAATTCACTTGGCAAACTCCTATTCATCCTTCAAAACACAATTCAACCATCAGCTCAGACGACTTCCAGAAGTTTAAGGAGCAGTTTCTGTGCGTGTGTGTGTGTATGTAAATATTCATATATGTACCTATATATATGTCTATAAGCATATAGGGAGCCCTAGTGGTGCAGCGGTTAAGTGCTTAGCTGCTAATAGAAAGGTCAGCAGTTTAACCCACCAGTCATGTGCATGTTGCAGCCTTCTTCTGTAAAGATTAGTCTTGGAAACCCTATGGGGCTTATCCTGTCCTATATGGTAGCTATGAGTCCAAGTCTACTCGGTGGCAAGATTATGGGTTTTAACTTTTGGTATATAAATACCTCTATCTTCCCTATTACTTCCTGCTCCCATCTGCAAAGCACTTTACCCTCTACTTTGTTGTGTGAACTCTGTAACCATCCTGAAAAGGGATTATCATCCCATTTTGCAGATGAGGAAAATGTGGTTCAGAAGGCCAAGTGCCTTCCCCAAGGTCACACAGCCAGTAAGTCAGAGAGCTAGAATCTGAAACCAGGCCTATCTGGTCTAAGTCCTTTCCCCAGAGGTAGGCTGTGGGCACTGAAAGGGGGAAACAGCCAAGAAGCCCACTGACCTCATGCTGCTCCAGAAGCATTTTCTGTAGCTGGGCATATACCTCCTCAGCCTTCTGGGAAAGTCGCAGGTCCTCGTGGTGGATGAGGATGAAGTCACTCTCCTCATCCGTCAAGGGTGAAGGCACCTGCCCAGGTCACAAGGCCCCTCAGGGGCCCCAAGAGTCAGATTACTCCTCTCCTGAGCCCAGCAAAGGCAGGACTCCCCTTCAAATGTTCTTTAGTGTCTACTTACTCCAGCAGTGGAAGCTCACTGCCTTCCATTCTATCCCAGGCTGCTGGAACACTCTACCCCCATCTCCCCACTGCCCTTCCCTGACCTCTCATGGGGCCACAGAGTAGGCTCTTTCCCATGCTGCCACCACAGCCAGGCCAGATCCTACCTCATCTAAGAAGTACCCATAGATCTGTTCTCTGCCACTCACCTTCTCTGCCTGAGAAGCCCTGGTGCTTACCCAGCAAGGACTCACCTTAGAGAGGCTGACAGGGCGGCCAGCTCGGAGCTGCATGATCTGGGCCTCAAGGCCTTTGGCCACCCGCAGATGGGCCTTTGCCTGCTCCAAGTTCTGGCCACGCTTGGCCTGCAGGGCTGCCCGCTGGTACTGCAGTTTCCGTGCCTCTAGAAGTGCCAGCTGCTCCCGCACTACAGGGAGGACAACATTGGTTGGGGCAATGCCTGCCCCCCACTGGACCTTTCACTTCTCCATCCCTCTTCTCCCCAACTCACCAGATGGACTCAGTGACTCCCTAGAACTTGCAGCCTTAGGCTCAGGCAACGGTTGGGATGAAGGGACTGGAGGCTGTGCTGGTTTCTTTGCCACTGCGGCCTGGGCTGGGGACTCATCCTGCAGGTCCCAAAAGGCTGTCATAGGGGGTTCTGCTCTCAGACTTGGGCTCTCTTCTTAACACAACACTAACTTGCTGTGTGATCCAAGATGTATGGCCTCCCCTCTCCGGAGCCTAGAGACTCTCAGGCCTAGAAGTGGCTTTAGAAACTTTCTGGGCTAAACTGCTCCAACAAGAGACAGCAAGCTAACAGAAATCAAACCTGGGTTCTGGAGTCTGAAAGACCTCAGTTTGAATCCTAGCTGGTCATCCTTGGCCAAGATTTTCTTAAAGAACACCTACCTCATTGGGCTTGTTAGTATGGTCAGTATCAAGCACGACATCTGAGTTTACCCTTCATCTGTAGTTTGTTTTTCCCCATGAACCCCTAGGTCTTGGGCTCTCAGCCAAACCTCATCTTCCTCCATTGGGGCTGCATCCTCTGACGTGGCCAGTTTCTGGGCAGCTGCTAGAGTAGCTGCCACTGCATCCTCTGTGGTGCCTGTAGGGGGCTCCAGGCCAGGGATTGGGGGGAATCCTGAGGAAGACAGTGAGCTGGGAGGGGTGGCTTCCACAGGGGAGAGGCAGATACATGACAAATCACTTCTGTCCCCCTTTCTTGCTCAAGAACTTTCTCACAGAGCTTCTAAGCAAAGCTCCACTCACCTGGAGGAACAGGCAGTTCAGCAAAGTCAACTTTCCTGCCTGCTCGGTGCAATCGGATGGCATCTTGATATTGCTGTGAGGAACAGAAAGGAGGGGCTTAGGGTGGGCAGCAGCCAGCAGCCTCCATGCCCACCAGACACAGAGAGAGACAAAGAGGGGAAGACTGAGGAAAAGACAGCTCTAGAGGGAAAAGGGCCCCTGAGGCAATAGGAGTTGAGAGAGACAGAGAGCATCCAGTCTGGGAGAGCCCAGCATAACATGGGACCACGTGACACTGCCCACCTTGGCGATGCGCTCATGCATCCGGGCCTTGCGCTCGTCCCCACTGCCCCGGGCCTGGATGCCCGCCTCCCGGTACTTGTTCAGCCTCTGCTGCAGGGCATCCAGCACTGTCTGTGGCCCTGCAGGGGCCATGTGAACAGGGGAGGGAGATGGCATCAGCTCTGCCCAGCCCTCCCCAGCCCCACCCCCGACAGTCCCTCCAACCTGCCCTACCTGGGGTTGCTGGGGCATCAGGGGCCATCACGGGCTGCACTCGCTCCACCACCGGGGGTATGACTGAGGGTGCTGTGGGGGCTTTGGAAACCTGTGCCATCAGGTCTGAGGGACCCGGAGCAGAGATGTAGGTGGGGGCCCTGGCCAGTCCCCAGCCCTGATACTCCTCCCTAACCCCAATGCCAGCCCGAAAGACTCCCCATCATCCCCATACTGACTTTCAGGTGCTGGAGGCAAGGCACTCAGGTCCACGGGCTGACCCTGATTCAAAGACTCCAAGATGGTACCAACTCTCTACAGAAGGAAGGAAACAACAGGTATGGGGTCCCCTGAGAGCCTGGCTGAAAGCAACGCCCCCTCAGGCGGGTCTCACTCAAGCTCAGTCTATGTGACCTTCTCCAGGACTTGGATCACTCATCTGTGAAATGAGGGCTGGGACACAGGGCCTCTGAGCCAGATGCAATACCTTCCCGATCCTTAAGAGCTCTCGGGCACGATCCAGATCTCCAGCCCGCTTGGCAGTGAGTGCAGCCACCTTGTACTCTTTCTGCCGGGCCAAAAGCTGGGCCCGCTGGTCAGGGTCTACATCCAGTGGGGCAGAAATGGCAGGGCTGCTCAGAGGGCTTGTCTCAGGCTGGGATGGGATGTCTTTGAGGAAACAAGAAGCCCACAGAGAAGTCACAAGCCAAAGAAGCAGGTGCTCACTTTGGGTTCCAGTGCCCATGTGCCCGGTTGGCCTGAAGACCTCTTGGCAAAAGAGCACTGAGGGTGAAGGGCAGTGATGTGAGGGGAGGCAAGCTACTAGCTCTGGCCCTGGGAACAAGGACAGGATTTGGGTGTCTTAGATACCTGGCTCTGCAGCCGGGGGCGCTGGGGCATCTGCATCAGGGCTCCTGTCAACTACTTCCTGGGAGGCCGGGGGCCTCTTGCCCAAGGCTACTGGAGGTGGGATCTCATCTTCATTGATCTTCCTGCCTTTCTTCACAGCTGCCAGCTGGGACTCCAGAGTCTGAGGGAGAAGAACCAGTGGAGAAGCCCAGCCAGCCACCTCAGCTCTAGGGTAAGCCAGACCTCCATCACCTCCACAGGGCCAGTGGGGAAGCCTCCGCTCCACTGGCCCCACCTTTTCCAGCTCTATCACCCACTGTCCTCAGCCCTACTGCCTGGCCCTGCTCCCCAGTGGGGCTCACCTACCTTTAATCCACGCTCACAGCGCCTCGCCTTGGCTGCTTCCCCTGCCTCCTTGGCACTGGCCGCTGCCGCCTGGTAGTTGTGGATCCGCTCCACCAGCAGAGCCTGCAGTCCCTCAGACCTTCCAGACTGTACACATGTCACCTCAGGGCCTGGCCACTCGAGGGCCAGCAAGGACCTTGCCACTCCCTCCCTGCCAGGGAACTGCCCCAGAAGATGGTGCTCTGGGACTCAAGGAAAAGGAAGGGCCTAAAAGCCTCAAGGTAGAAAGCAGAGATTCACTGAAGAGGCCAAAGGCCATGACAGAGGCAAACACAGAGGCCCAGACAATCGGCGGAGGCAGGAAATGGCCGAGGGGGGTAGTCTGGGAGAACAGAGAGGCCATTGAGGCCGGCCAGCCACAAGGAGTTTTTCTTGCTGGATTTCTGCTCAAGGCAGCTGCTGGAAGGGGCCGTGGAAGGGGCCTCTCCAATCTGGTTATGCAAGCCATGCATTGTGCGTGCTCACATGGACAGCGAGGGGCCCCTCCATAGCCTACCTGAGCCGCTGGGACTGGAGCTGTTAGGAAGGCTGTCTGTACTGGAGGGTCAATGTTTTCCTGCCCCTTCTCATCATGGCCACCCAAGCTGGCTGCCTCGTCATCATCCAGGGCCCCAGCCTCCTCCTCCTCCTCTGTACCCAAGACCTCCTGTAGCTCCGTCTGAGGAGACATGACAAGTTAGGACCTTGGAGCCCTCATACCCACGATAGGATCTCACATGGCCTTCTCCCCCAGCAATATTTCCCAATGTCAGCCACTGTATCTGAAAGTGTTACTAAACACTCCTTTAATCTGACCAAGGAGAGCTTTGAAGCAAACTCCAAATCTGAGACTCCCCCACTGCAGAGCTTGGACCAGAGATCAAAGGAGACTAGCCTCATACTGTTCAGTTAGGAAAACTAAGGCCTGGGAAGAGCAGGGCACTGACTCCAAGCCCAAGCACACAGAGGGAAAACCCCGGCCTTCTCTCCACACCCCTCTCCTCCACCAGGCCCAAGCTTGACCAGGAGCCCTTGGACACCAGCCTGGTAGGACGTACCAGCAGGTCTGCATCCTCCTCCAGCCCTTCCTCTTCCTCCTCCTCCTCCTCCACATCCCGCATACAATCCGCTGCCAACTTCTCAATGTCAGCCATGGGCAGAGGGGCTAGGGGAAGAGGGTCACAGAGGGTCAGGGAAACACAAGAAAGGTCCAGGATGAGTAAAGGAGGGTTTTCAATCCATTGGTCTGGGCAGACACACCCAGGAGACCTCTTTTCACTCCCACTACCAAAGTCCCACCTGGAAAACTCCTGCTCATCCCTTACAACCCAGGTCAAAAGACCTCATCAGGGAAATCTTCCTGGGCTGCTCCCTTTCCTCTTTGGCTGCAGTACTCACATACATATCCATCTATTCCCCCAGCAGCACCTTTCACATCTGTAAAGACTTTTAAAGTTCATTTGAACTTCACAACAATTCTGCAAGATTGGTACCATTATCCCGGTTTTATATGTGAGTGAACTAAAAGCTACCAATGTTAAATTTTACTCACATCACAATCTGTGTAAGAGGCAGAGCCAGGATTCAAACACAGGCACATCCCACACCAAACCAGAGTTGGACTAAGAAGGAGGTAAGGGCCCAGTGGTTCTCCCAGACCAGTGAGCTCTTTCCAGGTCCTCCACTGCCCTTTGCTCAGAGCCATAGGGGATGGGGTGGTACCCTCTGAGGGGTTCCTGGGAGAAGTGAGGAAGAGCTAAGGCGCCCTGATGCTTCCAGGCCTCAGGCCCCTGTCCCATTCCAGGCTGAGGGTGATTCCACTTACTCATTCATTCAACAATTTCTGTGTATTCACTCTGTGCCCAAGTCAGTCCTTGCTAAGTGAGCCCCTCAACACTAGGCCCTGGTTAGGGCTAAGCAGGGAGACACCAAGGCTAAATAGGGAGATACTAGGTAGTCTTTCTGAGAATCAGACTTGTCCGCAATGGGGACAGGAAACCCAGGGAGGGAATGTGTGAGCAGGGCAGGCCAGCCTCTGGATGGGCGTGCTACAGAAGGGCCATGGAGGCCAGAAGGACTAGGTTATGTGGCTGGCTCACCTACCGCCAGGCTGCACCCATCTGGTCCTAGCACCAAGCCTAGCCCAGTGGCAAACTCACCCTGCCCCTTGGGTGCTGGCTTCTTGCCTGGGGTCCCCGCCTCTCCGGTGAGGGCCAGCAACTCTGCCTCCAGGTCCCCATCATCTTCAGTCTCTTCCATTCCCAGCAGCATGTCCTCAGGGTTGAACTCCACAAACAGCCCCAGCTGAGTGCAGAGAGGGGTTCTTAGGAACCACACAACGAGGCAGAGACAGGGCCCAGCCCCTGAGCCTGATTCCGGGCTCCTGATGATGAAAGGGTTGGCCTCTTTCACTACCTGTGAGACCCTCAGGGAAACCGAGGCCTGAGCCATTACCCCTCACAATACTTATCTCCTAGTGACCCCACAAAGAACCCAACAGATTACAGTCCCATTATTATAACTAATCACAACACCAACAACGGCTGCCAGGCATCAGCTCAGTGCTCAATATGATTATCCCAGTTAATTCTCACAGCTCTAAGCACCAGGTCCTATTTTTATCTCTATGTACAGATGAAATCAAGACAGCCCAGTGAGTGGCAAAGCCAGAATTTAAAATAAGGTCTTTGTGACTTGAGTTTAAGCGCTTCACCCCACCACCTCCCTTACCTTAAGACAATAAAAATAGACTAAGACACCAAAGGGCTTGGGCCCAGAATTACAGGAAGAAATCAGAGGACAGATTTGCTCAGTCTCCTACATGGGCCATGCCTCTGTCCCTAGCCCCAGCCACAGCCTTCCAATCCTGGCATCCTTGCTGGCAAGCTGTGACTCTAAATGAAAAACCCATAGAGTGATGAGGCCCCCTGAGAATACCCTGGACTTGGGTGGCTCCTGAACCCTCCAGGCCACTCACACGGAGGTGGTCAGTGCAAGAGAATGCCTAGCTTGAAGGTGTGCCCTCCCTCACTGTGAGTTTAGGCCTCATCGCCCTGCCTGTGTGTGGCAGGGGCTAGTCAGAGGGTCTGTGAAGGCTCTGCCAACTTTAGGAGGCACTAATTAGTCCCCTAATGGGGAAACCACACCGGTGATACGGTTTGCCCAAGCTCTGTCTAGAGAACCTCTCTCCCCTGGATGGCCCAGGGGAAAGAAGCTAGAGCCGTACCTGCTTGGCCGTTGCCACACCCTGGCCACTGGCCTGAGGACCCTTTCGAGGTCTGGGGCCTGGCATCTTGGCAGCTTATCTGGTGGGAGGGGAAGACAGTCTCAGACTGGAGCAGCCTTCAAGCCACGCCCAACAGTGCTTTCTTGTGGTAAGGTGTGATTAGTAAACTTTCAACTCATAAAGAAAGAAGACAATGCTTAACATCAAGGGATGGAATCCTAATGTTGGAATTACAGGGGAGATAGAAAGGGACAGATAGGGACTGGATAGAAACGGATGGATGGGGAATGCCTGGTAATGGGTTCATATGATACATGGTTTCCGAACTAACTGAGGAACTTGGGTCAGACCCAAAGAAGTTGAATGGAGAGAGGCCAAGGAAGGCAGACTCGGAGAAGTACCTTTCGGTACAGGGTGGACAGGAGGCCGGGTAGGATTCTGAAGGGATCTAGAGGGGCACTGTCCAACATGGTAGCTACATATAGCTATTTAAGTGTAAACTTTAATTAATTATAATTGTTGTTGTTATTTACCGTCGAGTCAGACCCGACGCATAGTGACTCCTCCTTGGGTTTCCGAGGCAGTATCACTACAGAAGTAGATTGCCCAAATTATAATTGAGTAACATTAAAAATCCAGATCCTTGGTCACCCTGGACACATTTCAAGTGCTCAAAAGCCAAGAGTGGCTCGTGGTTTGGGCAGCACAGCACACATGTATTTTCATCATTGCAGGAAGCCCCTTACTAGACAGCACTGCTCTAGAGAAATCTGACAGCATTCTCACGTCCTTGGAGATCTTACAGCCATTCACAGGACCTACTATGTGTCGGGCCCTGGGCCCGACATGTAAGTGGAAAATAAGTCTGACAGACCCTCAGCCCTCAAGCAACAGCTGTATGATAGAGAAAGACTCAGAACAGATCACCACACAGGGCTGTTTCAGGGCTATGGGTGCCCTAAAAGAAAAGACCTCTTGGAGGAGGTGATGCTGGTGTTGAGTCATGAAGAGGCTGGGCGGCAAGGAAGGGGGGTAGGATTCCAAGCAGCCGAGAACCACCTGATAAGGGTTTTTGAGGCCAGAGACATTCTGGCCTGCACAAAGAGAAGACCAATTTGGAGCTTCTGGGCCATGAAATGAGGCAAAAAATGGTAGAAGCAAAGCGGGAAACGTGAGCTGTGCACAAAACAAATTATCTTTAAGCCTAAACGAGTTGGCTATTACTGAGAGCAAAGTGACAGGAACAGGCTGGTGTTTCAGTAACATCCCTCTAGATGCACAAGGGAAAGTGGACAGGATGGAGGACATCAGGAAGGTAGGGAGCTGCCCCCGTATGGAGCATCTGCCAACAGGAAGACAGCAGTGCAGGCGACAGAGGTGAACTGATGGAGTGTGGGGGTGGCTATGGGATGGAGTGAAGTGAATTCCTTAGTTAAAAGGTCAAATCAACAGGACTCCAAGCTTAACTGGAAGGGGGTGTTCGAAAGGGGGCGCCCAGAACGACTCCAGGTGTCAGATTTCGGTGACTTGGGTGAATGGCGGGGCAGTCAACTGAGATGGGACATGGGCTCAGGGAAAGGACGAGGTCGGAATCAGACATGCCAAGTCTGCGGCGCCGGGAGAAACTGGGCTGAGGACATCGGTGCTGGACCCACGCCCCGGCTCAGGAGAGAGGAGTGCAGCGGAGTCCGCAGGTGGGGAGAAGCCGGGGCCCGCACCCCACTGCGGCTGGACCGGCCGCCCTACCCCCAGCTGCCTCCATCTCCCCCGCCGTCCTTTGATCTCCCCTTGCCGGGAAGCAAGTACGCGGCATTACCTCGCGGCAGATCCGAAACCGAAACCGGGCCTTCTGTGGCCCGGCACCGCCCTGGGATCCCGCGGTCCCCGGGCGGCAGGGGCGGTAAGAAGCTCCCGCCCGGGAGGGTGCTCGCGGCTTACCACGTGACTCCACTGGCCGGGCAGCGCGCAGTGCGCATGCGTCGAATCAAGTGGGCGGGGCGTTTCGACAGGTGATTCCAAGGGTGGGGTTCCAAGTGCGCAAGCGCTTCCAAGCAGGTAGTAAGAGTCTCGAGAGAGGAGCTACGGGCGGCTCCTTCGGGACGTCCGGCCGCTTACGCAAATACTGTTTGTGGTTCTCTTCCCCGCCCCCTCGCCTTTTGCAATTTACAACTTCCCCCTCCTTCCCCCAAGCCTTCGCTCTCCCTTCCACTCGGAGGCTCCTGGCTACACCCAGGCCAGGCCTATCCCTATCGATTTTGGGGCGGGGCCAGGGAAGGCTCCGCCCTGGGGACAGCCAAGGGCAGGACATTTCTCACTGCGGCCTTCTTCCTCCTAGCCTTTTCTCACCCTCTCGGTACTTGTTACAACTGACTCTCAAAGCTCACTTTAGTTTTCTTAGTTATATTAAATGTTCCCTTTTTCCAATCGGAAGGAGTGTTGAAATGGACATCATCTGCATTTTACTGAGGAGGAAAAAGGCTTAGAGAAACTTACATGCCCAAGGAAATGCAAAACAAAGCTCTTTATCCTCACCAAAATGCTGTAGTTTGGTGTCTTCCATCTGAAACAAACCTTGCCACTTCATTTACTCTTTCTGCATATCTCCTATCGCATGCTTTTACAACCGTTATTATTATGTTAGTAGTTTCGAAGGTTTTTTTTAGTTTCTTTAGACAGAGCTTTTTTATCTCCTTGCATTTAAGTGATTTCCTAGAAAAATAATTAACTTTGCCATTTTAAAATGGAAGCCTCCCTTTGTTCCTAAATTATTTTTAAATTTTGTGTTGAAATATAACAAAAAGTTTGCCACTAGAACCATTTTTTTAAAAAAATCTTTAATTTGCAGCTGTTTTTATTTATTTATTTTTTATTAGGATTTGGGTGAAGATTTACAGAGTAAATTCACTTTTCATACAGCAGTTCACATATACTTTGTCTCATGTCATTGACCAAAATTTACAA